>NW_026734890.1:0-209123 GCF_949786415.1 Peromyscus eremicus | reverse complement strand
GTGTATGGCAATGGCAACGCAATAGTGACTATTCTTACCATAAAACAACTCTTGCTCGTAGGACCAGAAACTACATGTGTTTCAACTCCATTTCGGACTGGGAAACAAATGCTAGCGCGCCTTAAAGAAACACACTCTGCTTTAGAGAAAAGAGCACTCTTCTACTCTACTGTGTTTCCTATAGTGCAAGAACAGTGAGCTTGCTCAGAACAAAAGAACTGTGCTTCCTACACACGGGCCATATCTAGTTCAACTCTGCTTAGGAAACTGACAAGAACCGTAGCTCCTCTTCAGTCTGATACACTGTATTTGCTGGGAACAGACACCAGTGCTATTTGCACTGTATATGGCAATGGGAGCACAATAGGGACTTTCCTTACCAGAAAACAACTCTTGCTCTTAGGACCAGAAACTGCATGTGATTCAACTCCATTTAGGACTGGCAAACAAATGCTAGCTCGCCTTACATGAAACACACTCTGCTTTTGAGAAAAGAGTACTCTTCTACTCTACTGTGTTTCCTATGGGGTCCAAACAGTGAGCTTGCTCAGAACAAAAGAACTTTGCTTCCTACACACATGAGCAAAATCTAGGTCAACTCTGCTTAGGAAACTGAAAAGAACAGTAGATCCTCTTCAGTCCAATACACTGTACTTGCTGGGAACAGACGCCAGTGCTATTTGTATTGTGTATGGCAATGGGAGCACAATAGTGACTCGTCTTACCAGAAAACAACTCTTGCTCGTAGGACAAAAAACTGCATGTGACTCAACTCCATTTAGGACTCTGAAACAAACTCTAGCTCACCTTACAAGAAACACACTCTGCTTTTGAGTTAAGAGCACTCTGCTACTCTACTGTGTTTCCCATAGGGCCAGAACGGTGAACTTGCTCAGAAAAAAGGAACTGTGCTTCATACACACACGGGCCATATCTAGTTGATCTCTGCTTAGGAACCTGACAAGAACAGTAGCTCCTCTTCAGTCCGATACACTGTACTTGCTGGGAAGAGACGCGAGTGCTATTTGCACTGTGTATGGCAATGGGAGCGCAATAGTTACTTTCCTTACCAGAAAACAACTCTTGCTCATAGGACCAGTAACTGCATGTGATTCACCTCCATTTAAGACTGGGAAACAAATGCTACCTCGCCTTACATGAAACACACTCTGCTTTTGAGAAAAGAGCACTCTTCTACTCTACTGTGTTTCCTATAGGGCCAGAACAGTGAGTTTGCTCAGAACATAATAACTGTGCTTCCCACACACACGGGCCATATCTAGTTCAACTCTGCTTAGGAAACTGACAAGAACAGTAGATCCTATTCAGTCCAATACACTGTACTTGCTGGGAACAGACGCGAGTGCTATTTGCACTGTGTATGGCAATGGGAGCACAATAGTGACTCGTCTTACCAGAAAACATCTCTTGCTCGTAGGACCAGAAACTGCATGTGTTTCAACTCCATTTTGGACTGGGAAACAAATGCTAGCTCGCCTTACAAGAAACAAACTCTGCTTTTGAGAAAAGAACACTCTTCTACTATACTGTGTTTCCTATAGGGCCAGAACAGTGAGCTTGCTCAGAACAAAAGAACTGTGCTTCCTACACACACGGGCCATATCTAGTTCAACTCTGCTTAGGAAACTGACAAGAACAGTAGCTCCTCTTCAGTCCAATACACTATTCTTGCTAGGAACAGACGCGAGTGCTATTTGCACTGTGTATGGCAATGGGAGCGCAATAGTGACTTTCCTTCCCAGAAAACAACTCTTGCCGTAGGACCAGAAACTGCATGTGATTAAACTCCATTTAGGACTGGGAAACAAACGCTAGCTCGCCTTACAAGAAACACACTCTGCTTTTGAGAAAAGAGCACTCTTCTACTCTACTGTGTTTCCTAGGGGTCCAAACAGTAAGCTTGCTCAGAACAAAAAAAATTGTGCTTCCTACACACACGGCCATATCTAGTTCAAGTCTGATTAGGAACCTCACAAGAACAGCAGATCCTCTTCAGTCCAATACACTGTACTTGCTGGCAACAGACGCCAGTGCTATTTGTCCTGTGTATGGCAATGGCAGCGCAATAGTGACTTGCCTTACCAGAAAACAACTCTTGCTCATAGGACCAGAAACGGCATGATATTCTACTCCATTTAGGACTGGGAAACAAACGCTAGCTCGCCTTACAAGAAACACACTCTGCTTTAGAGAAAGGAGCAGTCTTCTACTCTACTGTGTTTCCTATGGGGTCCAAACAGTGAGCTTGCTCAGAACAAAAGAACTGTGCTTCCTACACACACGGACCATATGTAGTTCAACTCTGCTTAGGAACCTGACAAGAACAGTAGCTCCTCTTCAGTCCAACACTGTACTTGCAGGGAACAGACGCGAGTGCTATTTGCACTGTGTATGGCAATGGGCGCGCAATAGTGACTTTCCTTACCAGAAAACAACTCTTGTGCGTAGGACCAGAAACTGCATGTGATTCAACTACATTTAGGACTAGGAAACAAACGCTAGCTCGCCCTACAAGAAACACAGTCGGGTTTAGAGAAAAAAACACTCTTCTACTCTACTGCGTTTCCTATAGGGCCAGAACAGTGAGCTTGCTCAGAACAAAAGAACTGTGCTTCCTACACACACGGGCCATATCTAGTTCAACACTGCTTAGGAACCTGACAAGAACAGTAGATACCCTTTAGTCCAATACACTGTACTTGCTGGGAACAGACGCCAGTGCTATTTGTCCTGTGTATGGCAATGGCAGCGCAATAGTGACTATTCTTACCATAAAACAACTCTTGCTCATAGGACCAGAAACTGCACGTGTTTCACCTCCATTTAGGACTGGGAAACAAACGCTAGCTCGCCTTACAAGATACACACTCTGCTTTAGAGAAAAGAGCATTCTTCTACTCTACTTTGTTTCCTATAGAGCCAGAACAGTGAGCTTGCTCAGAACAAAAGAACTGTGCTTCCTACACACGGGCCATATCTAGTTCACCTCTGCTTAGGAAACTGACAAGAACAGTAACTGCTCTTCAGTCCGATACACTGTACTTGCTGGGAACAGATGCGAGTGCTATTTGCACTGTATATGGCAATAGGAGTGCAATAGTGACTTTCCTTACCAGAAAACAACTCTTGCTCGTAGGACCAGAAACTGCATGTGATTCAACTCCATTTAGGACTAGGAAACAAAAGCTAGCTCGCCTTACAAGAAACACAGTCGGCTTTTGAGAAAAGAACACTCTTCTACTCTACTGTGTTTCCTATAGGGCCAGAACAGTGAGCTTGCTCAGAACATAAGAACTGAGCTTCCTACGCACACGGGCCATATCTAGTTAAACTCTGCTTAGGAAACTGACAAGAACAGTAGCTCCTCTTCAGTCCGATACACTGTACTTGCTCGGAACAAACGCCAGGGCTATTTGCACTGTGTATGGCAATGGGAGCGCAATAGTGACTTTCCTTACCAGAAAACAACTCTTGCTCATAGGACCAGTAACTGCATGTGATTCAACTCCATTTAAGACTGGGAAACAAATGCTAGCTCGCCTTACAAGAAACACACTCTGCTTTTGAGAAAAGAGCACTCTTCTACTCTACTGTGTTTCCTATGGGGTCCGAACAGTGAGCTTGCTCAGAGCAAAAGAACTGTGCTTTCTACACACACGGGCCATATCTAGTTCAACTCTGCTTAGGAAACAAACAAGAACAGTAGCTCCTCTTCAGTCCGATACACTGTACTTGCGGGGAACAGACGCGAGTGCTATTTGCACTGTGTATGTCAATGGGAGCACAATAGTGACTTTCCTTACCAGAAAACAACTCTTGCTCGTAAGACCAGAAACTGCATGAGATTCAACTCCATTTAGGACTGGGAAGCAAATGCTAGCTCGCCTTACATGAAACACACTCTGCTTTTGAGAAAAGAGCACTCTTCTACTCTACTGTGTTTCCTATGGGGTCGGAACAGTGAGCTTGCTCAGAACAAAAGAACTGTGCTTCCTACACACACGGGCCATATCTAGTTCAACTCTGCTTAGGAAACTGACAAGAACAATAGCTCCTCTTCCTTCCAATACACTGTACTTGTAGGGAACAGACGCGAGTGCTATTTGCACTGTGTATGGCAATGGGAGCACAATAGTGACTCGTCTTAACAGAAAACAACTCTTGCTCGTAGGACAAAAAACTGCATGTGACTCAACTCCATTTAGGACTGGGAAACAAACTCTAGCTCGCCTTACAAGAAACACACTCTGCTTTTGAGAAAAGAGCACTCTTCTACTCTACTGTGTTTCCCATAGGGCCAGAACGGTGAACTTGCTCAGAACAAAAGAACTGTGCTTACTACACACACGGGGCATATCTAGTTCAACTCTGCTTAGGAAACTGAAAGACCAGTAGCTCCTCCTCAGTCCGATACACTGTACTTGCTGGGATCAGACGCGAGTGCTATTTGCACTGTGAATGGAAATGGGAGCACAACAGTGACTTTCCTTAACAGAAACAACTCTTGCTCGTAGGACCAGAACTGCATGTGATTCAACTTCATTTAGGACTGGGAAAAAAAACGCTAGCTTGCCTTATAAGAAACACACCCTGCTTTTGAGAAAAGAGCACTCTTCTACTCTACTGTGTTTCCTATAGGGCCAGAACAGTAAGTTTGCTCAGAACATAATAACTGTGGCTTCCCACACACACGGGCCATATCTAGTTCAACTCTGCTTAGGAAACTGACAAGAACAGTAGTTCCTCTTCAGTCCGATACACTGTACTTGCTGGAACAGACGCCAGTGCTATTTGCACTGTATATGGCAATGGGAGCACAATAGGGACTTTCCTTACCAGAAAACAACTCTGCTCCTAGGACCAGAAAGTGCATTTGATTCAACTCCATTTAGGACTGGCAAACAAATGCTAGCTCGCCTTACATGAAACACACTCTGCTTTTGAGAAAAGAGTACTCTTCTACTCTACTGTGTTTCCTATGTGGTCCAAACAGTGAGCTTGCTCAGAACAAAGAACTGTGCTCCTACACACATGGGCCATATCTAGGTCAACTCTGCTTAGGAAACTGAAAAGAACAGTAGATCCTCTTCAGTCCAATACACTGTACTTGCTGGGAACAGACGCGAGTGCTATTCTGCACTGTGTAGGGCAATTGGAGCACAGTAGTGACTCGTCGTACCCATAAAACAACTCTTGCTCATAGGACAAAAAACTGCATGTGACTCAACTACATTTAGGACTGGGAAACAAACTCTAGCCCGCCTTACAAGAAACAAACTCTGCTTTTGAGAACAGAACACTCTTCTACTCTACTGTGTTTCCCATAGGGCCAGAACAGTGAGCTTGCTCAGAACAAAAGAACTGTGCTTCCTACACACACGGGCCATATCTAGTTCAACTCTGCTTAGGAACCTGACAAGAACAGTAGTTCCCCTTTAGTCCAATACACTGTACTTGCTGGGAACAGACGCCAGTGCTATTTGTCCTGTGTATGGCAATAGCAGCGCAGTAGTGACTATTCTTACCATAAAACAACTCTTGCTCGTAGGAACAGAAACTGCATGTATTTCAACTCCATTTAGGACTGGGAAACAAACGCTAGCTCGCTTTACAAGAAACACACTCTGCTTTAGGGAAAAGAGCACTCTTCTACTCTATTGTGTTTCCTATAGGGCCAGAACAGTGAGCTTTCTCAGAACAAAAGAACTGTGCTTCCTACACACGGGCCATAACTAGTTCAACTCTGCTTAGAAAACTGACAAGAACAGTAGCTCCTCTTCAGTCTGATACACTGTACTTGCGGGAAACAGACGCGAGTGCTTTTGCACTGTGTTTGGCATTGGAGCACAATAGTGACTCGTCTTACCAGAAAACAACTCTTGCTCATAGGACAAAAAACTGCATGTGACTCAACTCCATTTAGGACTGGGAAACAAACGCTAGCTCGACATACAAGAAACACACTCTGGTTTTGAGAAAAGAGCACTCTTCTACTCTACTGTGTTTACTCTGGGGTCCGAACAGTGAGCTTGCTCAGAACAAAAGAACTGTGCTTCCTACACGACATGGGCCATAATTAGTTCAACTCTGCTTAGGAAACAAACAAGAACAGTAGGTCCTCTTCAGTCCGATACACTGTACTTGCGGGGAACAGACGCGAGTGCTATTTGCACTGTGTATGGCATTGGAGCACAATAGTGACTCGTCTTACCAGAAAACAACTCTTGCTCGTAGGACAAAAAACTGCATGTGACTCAACTCCATTGAGGACTGGGAAACAAACGCTAGCTCGACTTACAAGAAACACACTCTGCGGTTTGAGAAAAGAGCACTCTTCTACTCTACTGTGTTTCCTCTGGGGGTCCGAACAGTGAGCTTGCTCAGAACAAAGAACTGTGCTTCCTACACACATGGGCCATATCTAGTTCAACTCTGCTTAGGAAACAAACAAGAACAGTAGGTCCTCTTCAGTCCGATACACTGTACTTGCGGGGAACCAGACGCGAGTGCTATTTGCACTGTGTATGGCATTGGAGCACAATAGTGACTCGTCTTACCAGAAAACAACTCTTGCTCGTAGGACAAAAAACTGCATGTGACTCAACTCCATTGAGGACTGGGAAACAAACGCTAGCTCGCCTTACAAGAAACACACTCTGCTTTTGAGAAAAGAGCACTCTTCTACTCTACTGTGTTTCCTATGGGGTCCGAATAGTGCTTGCTCAGAACAAAAGAACTGTTTGGCCTCCTACACACACGGCCATATATAGTTCAATTCTGCTTAGGAACCTGACAAGAACAGTAGATCCTCTTCAGTCCAATACACTGTACTTGCTGGAACAGATGCCAGTGCTATTTGTCCTGTGTATGGCAATGGCAGCGCAATAGTGACTCTTCTTACCCAGAAAACAACTCTTGCATGTAGGACCAGAAACTGCATGTGATTCAACTCCTTTAGGACTGGGAAACAAATGCTAGCGCGCCTTACAAGAAACACACTCTGCTTTAGAGAAAAGAGCACTCTTCTACTCTACTGTGTTTCCTATAGTGCAAGAACAGTGAGCTTGCTCAGAACAAAAGAACTGTGCTTCCTACACACGGGCCATATCTAGTTCAACTCTGCTTAGGAAACTGACAAGAACCGTAGCTCCTCTTCAGTCTGATACACTGTATTTGCTGGGAACAGACACCAGTGCTATTTGCACTGTATATGGCAATGGGAGCACAATAGGGGACTTTCCTTACCAGAAAACAACTCTTGCTCTTAGGCCAGAAACTGCATGTGATTCACTCCATTTAGGACTGGCAAACAAATGCTAGCTCACCTTACATGAAACCACACTCTGCTTTTGAGAAAAGAGTACTCTTCTACTCTACTGTGTTTCCTATGGGGTCCAAACAGTGAGCTTGCTCAGAACAAAAGAACTTTGCTTCCTACACACATGAGCAAATCTAGGTCACTCTGCTTAGGAAACTGAAAGAACAGTAGATCCTCTTCAGTCCATGCACTGTACTTGCTGGGAAGAGACGCGAGTGCGTATTTTGTACTGTGTATGGCAATGGGAGCACAATAGTGACTCGTCTTACCAGAAAACAACTCTCTGCTCATAGGACCAGAAACTGCATGTGACTCAACTCCATTTTAGGACTCTGAAACAAACTCTAGCTCGCCTTACAAGAAACACACTCTGCTTTTGAGAAAAGAGCACTCTGCTACTCTACTGTGTTTCCCATAGGGCCAGAACGGTGAACTTGCTCAGAAAAAAGGAACTGTGCCTTCATACACACACGGGCCATATCTAGTTGATCTCTGCTTAGGAACCTGACAAGAACAGTAGCTCCTCTTCAGTCCGATACACTGTACTTGCTGGGAAGAGACGCGAGTGCTATTTGCACTGTGTATGGCAATGGGGAGCGCAATAGTGACTTTCCTTATCAGAAAACAACTCTTGCTCATAGGACCAGTAACTGCATGTGATTCCCTCCATTTAAGACTGGGAAACAAATGCTACCTCGCCTTACATGAAACACACTCTGCTTTTGAGAAAAGAGCACTCTTCTACTCTACTGTGTTTCCTATAGGGCCAGAACAGTGAGTTTGCTCAGAGACATAATAACTGTGCTTCCCACACACACGGGCATATCTAGTTCAACTCTGCTTAGGAACTGACAAGAACAGTAGATCCTCTACAGTCCAATACACTGTACTTGCTAAGAACAGACGCCAGTGCTATTAGTCCTATGTATGGCAATGGCAGCGCAATAGTGACTCTTCTAACCAGAAAACAACTCTTGCTCGTAGGACCAGAAACTGCATGTGATTCAACTCATTTAGGACTGGCAAACAAATGCTAGCTCGCCTTACATGAAACACACTCTGCTTTTGAGAAAAGAGTACTCTTCTACTCTACTGTGTTTCCTATGGGGTCAAACAGTGAGCTAGCTCAGAACAAAAGAACTGTGCTTCGCTACACACATGGGCCATATCTAGGTCAACTCTGCTTAGGAAACTGAAAGAACAGTAGATCCTCTTCAGTCCAATACACTGTACTTGCTGGGAACAGACGCGAGTGCTATTTGCACTGTGTAGGGCAATTGGAGCACAGTAGTGACTCGTCTTACCATAAAACAATTCTTGCTCATAGGACAAAAAACTGCATGTGACTCAACTACATTTAGGACTGGGAAACAAACTCTAGCCCGCCTTACAAGAAACAAACTCTGCTTTTGAGAACAGAACACTCTTCTACTCTACTGTGTTTCCCATAGGGCCAGAACAGTGAGCTTGCTCAGAACAAAAGAACTGTGCTTCCTACACACACGGGCCATATCTAGTTCAACTCTGCTTAGGAACCTGACAAGAAACAGTAGTTCCCCTTTAGTCCAATACACTGTGCTTGCTGGAACAGACGCCAGTGCTGTTTGTCCTGTGTATGGCAATAGCAGCGCAGTAGTGACTATTCTTACCATAAAACAACTCTTGCTCGTAGGAACAGAAACTGCATGTATTTCAACTCCATTTAGGACTGGGAAACAACGCGTAGCTCGCTTTACAAGAAACACACTCTGCTTTAGGGAAAAGAGCACTCTTCTACTCTATTGTGTTTCCTATAGGGCCAGAACAGTGAGCTTTCTCAGAACAAAAGAACTGTGCCTTCCTACACACGGGCCATAACTAGTTCAACTCTGCTTAGAAAACTGACAAGAACAGTAGCTCCTCTTCAGTCTGATACACTGTACTTGCGGGGGAACAGACGCGAGTGCTTTTGCACTGTGTTTGGCATTGGAGCACAATAGTGACTCGTCTTACCAGAAAACAACTCTTGCTCATAGGACAAAAAACTGCATGTGACTCAACTCCATTTAGGACTGGGAAACAACGCTAGCTCGACTTACAAGAAACACACTCTGCTTTTGAGAAAAGAGCACTCCTTCTACTCTACTGTGTTTCCTCTGGGGTCGCCGAACAGTGAGCTTGCTCAGAACAAAAGAACTGTGCTTCCTACACACACGGGCCATATCTAGTTCAACTCTGCTTAGGAAACTGACAAGAACAATAGCTCCTCTTCCTTCCAATACACTGTACTTGTAGGGAACAGACGCGAGTGCTATTTGCACTGTGTATGGCAATGGGAGCACAATAGTGACTCGTCTTAACAGAAAACAACTCTTGCTCGTAGGACAAAAAACTGCATGTGACTCAACTCCATTTAGGACTGGGAAACAAACTCTAGCTCGCCTTACAAGAAACACACTCTGCTTTTGAGAAAAGAGCACTCTTCTACTCTACTGTGTTTCCCATAGGGCCAGAACGGTGAACTTGCTCAGAACAAAAGAACTGTGCTTACTACACACACGGGGCATATCTAGTTCAACTCTGCCTTAGGAAACTGAAAGACCAGTAGCTCCTCCTCAGTCCGATACACTGTACTTGCTGGGATCAGACGCGAGTGCTATTTGCACTGTGAATGGAAATGGAAGCGCAATAGTGACTTTCCTTAACAGAAAACAACTCTTGCTCGTAGGACCAGAAACTGCATGTGATTCAACTTCATTTAGGACTGGGAAAAAAACGCTAGCTTGCCTTATAAGAAACACACCCTGCTTTTGAGAAAACAGCACTCTTCTACTCTACTGTGTTTCCTATAGGGCCAGAACAGTAAGTTTGCTCAGAACATAATAACTGTGCTTCCCACACACACGGGCCATATCTAGTTCAACTCTGCTTAGGAAACTGACAAGAACAGTAGCTCCTCTTCAGTCCGATACACTGTACTTGCTGGGAACAGACGCCAGTGCTATTTGCACTGTATATGGCAATGGGAGCACAATAGGGACTTTCCTTACCAGAAAACAACTCTTCCTCCTAGGACCAGAAAGTGCATTTGATTCAACTCCATTTAGGACTGGCAAACAAATGCTAGCTCGCCTTACATGAAACACACTCTGCTTTTGAGAAAAGAGTACTCTTCTACTCTACTGTGTTTCCTATGGGGTCCAAACAGTGAGCTTGCTCAGAACAAAAGAACTGTGCTTCCTACACACATGGGCCATATCTAGGTCAACTCTGCTTAGGAAACTGAAAAGAACAGTAGATCCTCTTCAGTCCAATACACTGTACTTGCTGGGAACAGACGCGAGTGCTATTTGCACTGTGTAGGGCAATTGGAGCACAGTAGTGACTCGTCTTACCATAAAACAACTCTTGCTCATAGGACAAAAAACTGCATGTGACTCAACTACATTTAGGACTGGGAAACAAACTCTAGCCCGCCTTACAAGAAACAAACTCTGCTTTTGAGAACAGAACACTCTTCTACTCTACTGTGTTTCCCATAGGGCCAGAACAGTGAGCTTGCTCAGAACAAAAGAACTGTGCTTCCTACACACACGGGCCATATCTAGTTCAACTCTGCTTAGGAACCTGACAAGAACAGTAGTTCCCCTTTAGTCCAATACACTGTACTTGCTGGGAACAGACGCCAGTGCTATTTGTCCTGTGTATGGCAATAGCAGCGCAGTAGTGACTATTCTTACCATAAAACAACTCTTGCTCGTAGGAACAGAAACTGCATGTATTTCAACTTCATTTAGGACTGGGAAACAAACGCTAGCTCGCTTTACAAGAAACACACTCTGCTTTAGGGAAAAGAGCACTCTTCTACTCTATTGTGTTTCCTATAGGGCCAGAACAGTGAGCTTTCTCAGAACAAAAGAACTGTGCTTCCTACACATGGGCCATAACTAGTTCAACTCTGCTTAGAAAACTGACAAGAACAGTAGCTCCTCTTCAGTCTGATACACTGTACTTGCGGGGAACAGACGCGAGTGCTTTTGCACTGTGTTTGGCATTGGAGCACAATAGTGACTCGTCTTACCAGAAAACAACTCTTGCTCATAGGACAAAAAACTGCATGTGACTCAACTCCATTTAGGACTGGGAAACAAACGCTAGCTCGACTTACAAGAAACACACTCTGGTTTTGAGAAAAGAGCACTCTTCTACTCTACTGTGTTTCCTCTGGGGTCCGAACAGTGAGCTTGCTCAGAACAAAAGAACTGTGCTTCCTACACACATGGGCCATATCTAGTTCAACTCTGCTTAGGAAACAAACAAGAACAGTAGGTCCTCTTCAGTCCGATACACTGTACTTGCGGGGAACAGACGCGAGTGCTATTTGCACTGTGTATGGCATTGGAGCACAATACTGACTCGTCTTACCAGAAAACAACTCTTGCTCGTAGGACAAAAAACTGCATGTGACTCAACTCCATTGAGGACTTGGAAACAAACGCTAGCTCGACTTACAAGAAACACACTCTGGTTTTGAGAAAAGAGCACTCTTCTACTCTACTGTGTTTCCTCTGGGGTCCGAACAGTGAGCTTGCTCAGAACAAAAGAACTGTGCTTCCTACACACATGGGCCATATCTAGTTCAACTCTGCTTAGGAAACAAACAAGAACAGTAGGTCCTCTTCAGTCCGATACACTGTACTTGCGGGGAACAGACGCGAGTGCTATTTGCACTGTGTATGGCATTGGAGCACAATAGTGACTCGTCTTACCAGAAAACAACTCTTGCTCGTAGGACAAAAAACTGCATGTGACTCAACTCCATTGAGGACTGGGAAACAAACGCTAGCTCGCCTTACAAGAAACACACTCTGCTTTTGAGAAAAGAGCACTCTTCTACTCTACTGTGTTTCCTATGGGGTCCGAATAGTGAGCTTGCTCAGAACAAAAGAACTGTGCCTCCTACACACACGGCCATATATAGTTCAATTCTGCTTAGGAACCTGACAAGAACAGTAGATCCTCTTCAGTCCAATACACTGTACTTGCTGGGAACAGACGACAGTGCTATTTGTCCTGTGTATGGCAATGGCAGCGCAATAGTGACTCTTCTTACCAGAAAACAACTCTTGCATGTAGGACCAGAAACTGCATGTGATTCAACTCCTTTTAGGACTGGGAAACAAATGCTAGCACGCCTTACAAGAAACACACTCTGCTTTAGAGAAAAGAGCACTCTTCTACTCTACTGTGTTTCCTATAGTGCAAGAACAGTGAGCTTGCTCAGAACAAAAGAACTGTGCTTCCTACACACGGGCCATATCTAGTTCAACTCTGCTTAGGAAACTGACAAGAACCGTAGCTCCTCTTCAGTCTGATACACTGTATTTGCTGGGAACAGACACCAGTGCTATTTGCACTGTATATGGCAATGGGAGCACAATAGGGACTTTCCTTACCAGAAAACAACTCTTGCTCTTAGGACCAGAAACTGCATGTGATTCAACTCCATTTAGGACTGGCAAACAAATGCTAGCTCACCTTACATGAAACACACTCTGCTTTTGAGAAAAGAGTACTCTTCTACTCTACTGTGTTTCCTATGGGGTCCAAACAGTGAGCTTGCTCAGAACAAAAGAACTTTGCTTCCTACACACATGAGCAAAATCTAGGTCAACTCTGCTTAGGAAACTGAAAAGAACAGTAGATCCTCTTCAGTCCAATGCACTGTACTTGCTGGGAAGAGACGCGAGTGCTATTTGTACTGTGTATGGCAATGGGAGCACAATAGTGACTCGTCTTACCAGAAAACAACTCTTGCTCATAGGACCAGAAACTGCATGTGACTCAACTCCATTTAGGACTCTGAAACAAACTCTAGCTCGCCTTACAAGAAACACACTCTGCTTTTGAGAAAAGAGCACTCTGCTACTCTACTGTGTTTCCCATAGGGCCAGAACGGTGAACTTGCTCAGAAAAAAGGAACTGTGCTTCATACACACACGGGCCATATCTAGTTGATCTCTGCTTAGGAACCTGACAAGAACAGTAGCTCCTCTTCAGTCCGATACACTGTACTTGCTGGGAAGAGACGCGAGTGCTATTTGCACTGTGTATGGCAATGGGAGCGCAATAGTGACTTTCCTTACCAGAAAACAACTCTTGCTCATAGGACCAGTAACTGCATGTGATTCACCTCCATTTAAGACTGGGAAACAAATGCTACCTCGCCTTACATGAAACACACTCTGCTTTTGAGAAAAGAGCACTCTTCTACTCTACTGTGTTTCCTATAGGGCCAGAACAGTGAGTTTGCTCAGAACATAATAACTGTGCTTCCCACACACACGGGCCATATCTAGTTCAACTCTGCTTAGGAAACTGACAAGAACAGTAGATCCTCTACAGTCCAATACACTGTACTTGCTAAGAACAGACGCCAGTGCTATTAGTCCTATGTATGGCAATGGCAGCGCAATAGTGACTCTTCTAACCAGAAAACAACTCTTGCTCGTAGGACCAGAAACTGCATGTGATTCAACTCCATTTAGGTCTGGCAAACAAATGCTAGCTCGCCTTACATGAAACACACTCTGCTTTTGAGAAAAGAGTACTCTTCTACTCTACTGTGTTTCCTATGGGGTCCAAACAGTGAGCTTGCTCAGAACAAAAGAACTGTGCTTCCTACACACATGGGCCATATCTAGGTCAACTCTGCTTAGGAAACTGAAAAGAACAGTAGATCCTCTTCAGTCCAATACACTGTACTTGCTGGGAACAGACGCGAGTGCTATTTGCACTGTGTAGGGCAATTGGAGCACATTAGTGACTCGTCTTACCATAAAACAACTCTTGCTCATAGGACAAAAAACTGCATGTGACTCAACTACATTTAGGACTGGGAAACAAACTCTAGCCCGCCTTACAAGAAACAAACTCTGCTTTTGAGAACAGAACACTCTTCTACTCTACTGTGTTTCCCATAGGGCCAGGACAGTGAGCTTGCTCAGAACAAAAGAACTGTGCTTCCTACACACACGGGCCATATCTAGTTCAACTCTGCTTAGGAACCTGACAAGAACAGTAGTTCCCCTTTAGTCCAATACACTGTGCTTGCTGGGAACAGACGCCAGTGCTGTTTGTCCTGTGTATGGCAATAGCAGCGCAGTAGTGACTATTCTTACCATAAAACAACTCTTGCTCGTAGGAACAGAAACTGCATGTATTTCAACTTCATTTAGGACTGGGAAACAAACGCTAGCTCGCTTTACAAGAAACACACTCTGCTTTAGGGAAAAGAGCACTCTTCTACTCTATTGTGTTTCCTATAGGGCCAGAACAGTGAGCTTTCTCAGAACAAAAGAACTGTGCTTCCTACACACGGGCCATAACTAGTTCAACTCTGCTTAGAAAACTGACAAGAACAGTAGCTCCTCTTCAGTCTGATACACTGTACTTGCGGGGAACAGACGCGAGTGCTTTTGCACTGTGTTTGGCATTGGAGCACAATAGTGACTCGTCTTACCAGAAAACAACTCTTGCTCATAGGACAAAAAACTGCATGTGACTCAACTCCATTTAGGACTGGGAAACAAACGCTAGCTCGACTTACAAGAAACACACTCTGGTTTTGAGAAAAGAGCACTCTTCTACTCTACTGTGTTTCCTCTGGGGTCCGAACAGTGAGCTTGCTCAGAACAAAAGAACTGTGCTTCCTACACACATGGGCCATATCTAGTTCAACTCTGCTTAGGAAACAAACAAGAACAGTAGGTCCTCTTCAGTCCGATACACTGTACTTGCGGGGAACAGACGCGAGTGCTATTTGCACTGTGTATGGCATTGGAGCACAATAGTGACTCGTCTTACCAGAAAACAACTCTTGCTCGTAGGACAAAAAACTGCATGTGACTCAACTCCATTGAGGACTGGGAAACAAACGCTAGCTCGCCTTACAAGAAACACACTCTGCTTTTGAGAAAAGAGCACTCTTCTACTCTACTGTGTTTCCTATGGGGTCCGAATAGTGAGCTTGCTCAGAACAAAAGAACTGTGCCTCCTACACACACGGCCATATATAGTTCAATTCTGCTTAGGAACCTGACAAGAACAGTAGATCCTCTTCAGTCCAATACACTGTACTTGCTGGGAACAGACGACAGTGCTATTTGTCCTGTGTATGGCAATGGCAGCGCAATAGTGACTCTTCTTACCAGAAAACAACTCTTGCATGTAGGACCAGAAACTGCATGTGATTCAACTCCTTTTAGGACTGGGAAACAAATGCTAGCGCGCCTTACAAGAAACACACTCTGCTTTAGAGAAAAGAGCACTCTTCTACTCTACTGTGTTTCCTATAGTGCAAGAACAGTGAGCTTGCTCAGAACAAAAGAACTGTGCTTCCTACACACGGGCCATATCTAGTTCAACTCTGCTTAGGAAACTGACAAGAACCGTAGCTCCTCTTCAGTCTGATACACTGTATTTGCTGGGAACAGTAACCAGTGCTATTTGCACTGTATATGGCAATGGGAGCACAATAGGGACTTTCCTTACCAGAAAACAACTCTTGCTCTTAGGACCAGAAACTGCATGTGATTCAACTCCATTTAGGACTGGCAAACAAATGCTAGCTCACCTTACATGAAACACACTCTGCTTTTGAGAAAAGAGTACTCTTCTACTCTACTGTGTTTCCTATGGGGTCCAAACAGTGAGCTTGCTCAGAACAAAAGAACTTTGCTTCCTACACACATGAGCAAAATCTAGGTCAACTCTGCTTAGGAAACTGAAAAGAACAGTAGATCCTCTTCAGTCCAATGCACTGTACTTGCTGGGAAGAGACGCGAGTGCTATTTGTACTGTGTATGGCAATGGGAGCACAATAGTGACTCGTCTTACCAGAAAACAACTCTTGCTCATAGGACCAGAAACTGCATGTGACTCAACTCCATTTAGGACTCTGAAACAAACTCTAGCTCGCCTTACAAGAAACACACTCTGCTTTTGAGAAAAGAGCACTCTGCTACTCTACTGTGTTTCCCATAGGGCCAGAACGGTGAACTTGCTCAGAAAAAAGGAACTGTGCTTCATACACACACGGGCCATATCTAGTTGATCTCTGCTTAGGAACCTGACAAGAACAGTAGCTCCTCTTCAGTCCGATACACTGTACTTGCTGGGAAGAGACGCGAGTGCTATTTGCACTGTGTATGGCAATGGGAGCGCAATAGTGACTTTCCTTACCAGAAAACAACTCTTGCTCATAGGACCAGTAACTGCATGTGATTCACCTCCATTTAAGACTGGGAAACAAATGCTACCTCGCCTTACATGAAACACACTCTGCTTTTGAGAAAAGAGCACTCTTCTACTCTACTGTGTTTCCTATAGGGCCAGAACAGTGAGTTTGCTCAGAACATAATAACTGTGCTTCCCACACACACGGGCCATATCTAGTTCAACTCTGCTTAGGAAACTGACAAGAACAGTAGATCGTCTACAGTCCAATACACTGTACTTGCTAAGAACAGACGCCAGTGCTATTAGTCCTATGTATGGCAATGGCAGCGCAATAGTGACTCTTCTAACCAGAAAACAACTCTTGCTCGTAGGACCAGAAACTGCATGTGATTCAACTCCATTTAGGACTGGCAAACAAATGCTAGCTCGCCTTACATGAAACACACTCTGCTTTTGAGAAAAGAGTACTCTTCTACTCTACTGTGTTTCCTATGGGGTCCAAACAGTGAGCTTGCTCAGAACAAAAGAACTGTGCTTCCTACACACATGGGCCATATCTAGGTCAACTCTGCTTAGGAAACTGAAAAGAACAGTAGATCCTCTTCAGTCCAATACACTGTACTTGCTGGGAACAGACGCGAGTGCTATTTGCACTGTGTAGGGCAATTGGAGCACAGTAGTGACTCGTCTTACCATAAAACAACTCTTGCTCATAGGACAAAAAACTGCATGTGACTCAACTACATTTAGGACTGGGAAACAAACTCTAGCCCGCCTTACAAGAAACAAACTCTGCTTTTGAGAACAGAACACTCTTCTACTCTACTGTGTTTCCCATAGGGCCAGAACAGTGAGCTTGCTCAGAACAAAAGAACTGTGCTTCCTACACACACGGGCCATATCTAGTTCAACTCTGCTTAGGAACCTGACAAGAACAGTAGTTCCCCTTTAGTCCAATACACTGTGCTTGCTGGGAACAGACGCCAGTGCTATTTGTCCTGTGTATGGCAATAGCAGCGCAGTAGTGACTATTCTTACCATAAAACAACTCTTGCTCGTAGGAACAGAAACTGCATGTATTTCAACTCCATTTAGGACTGGGAAACAAACGCTAGCTCGCTTTACAAGAAACACACTCTGCTTTAGGGAAAAGAGCACTCTTCTACTCTATTGTGTTTCCTATAGGGCCAGAAGAGTGAGCTTTCTCAGAACAAAAGAACTGTGCTTCCTACACACGGGCCATAACTAGTTCAACTCTGCTTAGAAAACTGACAAGAACAGTAGCTCCTCTTCAGACTGATACACTGTACTTGCGGGGAACAGACGCGAGTGCTTTTGCACTGTGTTTGGCATTGGAGCACAATAGTGACTCGTCTTACCAGAAAACAACTCTTGCTCATAGGACAAAAAACTGTATGTGACTCAACTCCATTTAGGACTGGGAAACAAACGCTAGCTCGACTTACAAGAAACACACTCTGCTTTTGAGAAAAGAGCACTCTTCTACTCTACTGTGTTTCCTCTGGGGTCCGAACAGTGAGCTTGCTCAGAACAAAAGAACTGTGCTTCCTACACACACGGGCCATATCTAGTTCAACTCTGCTTAGGAAACTGACAAGAACAATAGCTCCTCTTCCTTCCAATACACTGTACTTGTAGGGAACAGACGCGAGTGCTATTTGCACTGTGTATGGCAATGGGAGCACAATAGTGACTCGTCTTAACAGAAAACAACTCTTGCTCGTAGGACAAAAAACTGCATGTGACTCAACTCCATTTAGGACTGGGAAACAAACTCTAGCTCGCCTTACAAGAAACACACTCTGCTTTTGAGAAAAGAGCACTCTTCTACTCTACTGTGTTTCCCATAGGGCCAGAACGGTGAACTTGCTCAGAACAAAAGAACTGTGCTTACTACACACACGGGGCATATCTAGTTCAACTCTGCTTAGGAAACTGAAAGACCAGTAGCTCCTCCTCAGTCCGATACACTGTACTTGCTGGGATCAGACGCGAGTGCTATTTGCACTGTGAATGGAAATGGGAGCGCAATAGTGACTTTCCTTAACAGAAAACAACTCTTGCTCGTAGGACCAGAAACTGCATGTGATTCAACTTCATTTAGGACTGGGAAAAAAACGCTAGCTTGCCTTATAAGAAACACACCCTGCTTTTGAGAAAAGAGCACTCTTCTACTCTACTGTGTTTTCTATAGGGCCAGAACAGTAAGTTTGCTCAGAACATAATAACTGTGCTTCCCACACACACGGGCCATATCTAGTTCAACTCTGCTTAGGAAACTGACAAGAACAGTAGCTCCTCTTCAGTCCGATACACTGTACTTGCTGGGAACAGACGCCAGTGCTATTTGCACTGTATATGGCAATGGGAGCACAATAGGGACTTTCCTTACCAGAAAACAACTCTTGCTCCTAGGACCAGAAAGTGCATTTGATTCAACTCCATTTAGGACTGGCAAACAAATGCTAGCTCGCCTTACATGAAACACACTCTGCTTTTGAGAAAAGAGTACTCTTCTACTCTACTGTGTTTCCTATGGGGTCCAAACAGTGAGCTTGCTCAGAACAAAAGAACTGTGCTTCCTACACACATGGGCCATATCTAGGTCAACTCTGCTTAGGAAGCTGAAAAGAACAGTAGATCCTCTTCAGTCCAATACACTGTACTTGCTGGGAACAGACGCGAGTGCTATTTGCACTGTGTAGGGCAATTGGAGCACAGTAGTGACTCGTCTTACCATAAAACAACTCTTGCTCATAGGACAAAAAACTGCATGTGACTCAACTACATTTAGGACTGGGAAACATACTCTAGCCCGCCTTACAAGAAACAAACTCTGCTTTTGAGAACAGAACACTCTTCTACTCTACTGTGTTTCCCATAGGGCCAGAACAGTGAGCTTGCTCAGAACAAAAGAACTGTGCTTCCTACACACACGGGCCATATCTAGTTCAACTCTGCTTAGGAACCTGACAAGAACAGTAGTTCCCCTTTAGTCCAATACACTGTACTTGCTGGGAACAGACGCCAGTGCTATTTGTCCTGTGTATGGCAATAGCAGCGCAGTAGTGACTATTCTTACCATAAAACAACTCTTGCTCGTAGGAACAGAAACTGCATGTATTTCAACTCCATTTAGGACTGGGAAACAAACGCTAGCTCGCTTTACAAGAAACACACTCTGCTTTAGGGAAAAGAGCACTCTTCTACTCTATTGTGTTTCCTATAGGGCCAGAACAGTGAGCTTTCTCAGAACAAAAGAACTGTGCTTCCTACACACGGGCCATAACTAGTTCAACTCTGCTTAGAAAACTGACAAGAACAGTAGCTCCTCTTCAGTCTGATACACTGTACTTGCGGGGAACAGACGCGAGTGCTTTTGCACTGTGTTTGGCATTGGAGCACAATAGTGACTCGTCTTACCAGAAAACAACTCTTGCTCATAGGACAAAAAACTGCATGTGACTCAACTCCATTTAGGACTGGGAAACAAACGCTAGCTCGACTTACAAGAAACACACTCTGGTTTTGAGAAAAGAGCACTCTTCTACTCTACTGTGTTTCCACTGGGGTCCGAACAGTGAGCTTGCTCAGAACAAAAGAACTGTGCTTCCTACACACATGGGCCATATCTAGTTCAACTCTGCTTAGGAAACAAACAAGAACAGTAGGTCCTCTTCAGTCCGATACACTGTACTTGCGGGGAACAGACGCGAGTGCTATTTGCACTGTGTATGGCATTGGAGCACAATAGTGACTCGTCTTACCAGAAAACAACTCTTGCTCGTAGGACAAAAAACTGCATGTGACTCAACTCCATTGAGGACTGGGAAACAAACGCTAGCTCGCCTTACAAGAAACACACTCTGCTTTTGAGAAAAGAGCACTCTTCTACTCTACTGTGTTTCCTATGGGGTCCGAATAGTGAGCTTGCTCAGAACAAAAGAACTGTGCCTCCTACACACACGGCCATATATAGTTCAATTCTGCTTAGGAACCTGACAAGAACAGTAGATCCTCTTCAGTCCAATACACTGTACTTGCTGGGAACAGACGCCAGTGCTATTTGTCCTGTGTATGGCAATGGCAGCGCAATAGTGACTCTTCTTACCAGAAAACAACTCTTGCATGTAGGACCAGAAACTGCATGTGATTCAACTCCTTTTAGGACTGGGAAACAAATGCTAGCGCGCCTTACAAGAAACACACTCTGCTTTAGAGAAAAGAGCACTCTTCTACTCTACTGTGTTTCCTATAGTGCAAGAACAGTGAGCTTGCTCAGAACAAAAGAACTGTGCTTCCTACACACGGGCCATATCTAGTTCAACTCTGCTTAGGAAACTGACAAGAACCGTAGCTCCTCTTCAGTCTGATACACTGTATTTGCTGGGAACAGACACCAGTGCTATTTGCACTGTATATGGCAATGGGAGCACAATAGGGACTTTCCTTACCAGAAAACAACTCTTGCTCTTAGGACCAGAAACTGCATGTGATTCAACTCCATTTAGGACTGGCAAACAAATGCTAGCTCACCTTACATGAAACACACTCTGCTTTTGAGAAAAGAGTACTCTTCTACTCTACTGTGTTTCCTATGGGGTCCAAACAGTGAGCTTGCTCAGAACAAAAGAACTTTGCTTCCTACACACATGAGCAAAATCTAGGTCAACTCTGCTTAGGAAACTGAAAAGAACAGTAGATCCTCTTCAGTCCAATGCACTGTACTTGCTGGGAAGAGACGCGAGTGCTATTTGTACTGTGTATGGCAATGGGAGCACAATAGTGACTCGTCTTACCAGAAAACAACTCTTGCTCATAGGACCAGAAACTGCATGTGACTCAACTCCATTTAGGACTCTGAAACAAACTCTAGCTCGCCTTACAAGAAACACACTCTGCTTTTGAGAAAAGAGCACTCTGCTACTCTACTGTGTTTCCCATAGTGCCAGAACGGTGAACTTGCTCAGAAAAAAGGAACTGTGCTTCATACACACACGGGCCATATCTAGTTGATCTCTGCTTAGGAACCTGACAAGAACAGTAGCTCCTCTTCAGTCCGATACACTGTACTTGCTGGGAAGAGACGCGAGTGCTATTTGCACTGTGTATGGCAATGGGAGCGCAATAGTGACTTTCCTTACCAGAAAACAACTCTTGCTCATAGGACCAGTAACTGCATGTGATTCACCTCCATTTAAGACTGGGAAACAAATGCTACCTCGCCTTACATGAAACACACTCTGCTTTTGAGAAAAGAGCACTCTTCTACTCTACTGTGTTTCCTATAGGGCCAGAACAGTGAGTTTGCTCAGAACATAATAACTGTGCTTCCCACACACACGGGCCATATCTAGTTCAACTCTGCTTAGGAAACTGACAAGAACAGTAGATCCTCTACAGTCCAATACACTGTACTTGCTAAGAACAGACGCCAGTGCTATTAGTCCTATGTATGGCAATGGCAGCGCAATAGTGACTCTTCTAACCAGAAAACAACTCTTGCTCGTAGGACCAGAAACTGCATGTGATTCAACTCCATTTAGGACTGGCAAACAAATGCTAGCTCACCTTACATGAAACACACTCTGCTTTTGAGAAAAGAGTACTCTTCTACTCTACTGTGTTTCCTATGGGGTCCAAACAGTGAGCTTGCTCAGAACAAAAGAACTGAGCTTCCTACACACATGGGCCATATCTAGGTCAACTCTGCTTAGGAAACTGAAAAGAACAGTAGATCCTCTTCAGTCCAATACACTGTACTTGCTGGGAACAGACGCGAGTGCTATTTGCACTGTGTAGGGCAATTGGAGCACAGTAGTGACTCGTCTTACCATAAAACAACTCTTGCTCATAGGACAAAAAACTGCATGTGACTCAACTACATTTAGGACTGGGAAACAAACTCTAGCCCGCCTTACAAGAAACAAACTCTGCTTTTGAGAACAGAACACTCTTCTACTCTACTGTGTTTCCCATAGGGCCAGAACAGTGAGCTTGCTCAGAACAAAAGAACTGTGCTTCCTACACACACGGGCCATATCTAGTTCAACTCTGCTTAGGAACCTGACAAGAACAGTAGTTCCCCTTTAGTCCAATACACTGTGCTTGCTGGGAACAGACGCCAGTGCTATTTGTCCTGTGTATGGCAATAGCAGCGCAGTAGTGACTATTCTTACCATAAAACAACTCTTGCTCGTAGGAACAGAAACTGCATGTATTTCAACTCCATTTAGGACTGGGAAACAAACGCTAGCTCGCTTTACAAGAAACACACTCTGCTTTAGGGAAAAGAGCACTCTTCTACTCTATTGTGTTTCCTATAGGGCCAGAACAGTGAGCTTTCTCAGAACAAAAGAACTGTGCTTCCTACACACGGGCCATAACTAGTTCAACTCTGCTTAGAAAACTGACAAGAACAGTAGCTCCTCTTCAGTCTGATACACTGTACTTGCGGGGAACAGACGCGAGTGCTTTTGCACTGTGTTTGGCATTGGAGCACAATAGTGACTCGTCTTACCAGAAAACAACTCTTGCTCATAGGACAAAAAACTGCATGTGACTCAACTCCATTTAGGACTGGGAAACAAACGCTAGCTCGACTTACAAGAAACACACTCTGCTTTTGAGAAAAGAGCACTCTTCTACTCTACTGTGTTTCCTCTGGGGTCCGAACAGTGAGCTTGCTCAGAACAAAAGAACTGTGCTTCCTACACACATGGGCCATATCTAGTTCAACTCTGCTTAGGAAGCAAACAAGAACAGTAGGTCCTCTTCAGTCCGATACACTGTACTTGCGGGGAACAGACGCGAGTGCTATTTGCACTGTGTATGGCATTGGAGCACAATAGTGACTCGTCTTACCAGAAAACAACTCTTGCTCGTAGGACAAAAAACTGCATGTGACTCAACTCCATTGAGGACTGGGAAACAAACGCTAGCTCGCCTTACAAGAAACACACTCTGCTTTTGAGAAAAGAGCACTCTTCTACTCTACTGTGTTTCCTATGGGGTCCGAATAGTGAGCTTGCTCAGAACAAAAGAACTGTGCCTCCTACACACACGGCCATATATAGTTCAATTCTGCTTAGGAACCTGACAAGAACAGTAGATCCTCTTCAGTCCAATACACTGTACTTGCTGGGAACAGACGCCAGTGCTATTTGTCCTGTGTAAGGCAATGGCAGCGCAATAGTGACTCTTCTTACCAGAAAAAAACTCTTGCATGTAGGACCAGAAACTGCATGTGATTCAACTCCTTTTAGGACTGGGAAACAAAAGCTACCTCACCTTAAAAGAAACACACTCTGCTTTAGAGAAAAGAGCACTCTTCTACTCTACTGTGTTTCCTATAGGGCCAGAACAGTGAGCTTGCTCAGAACAAAAGAACTGTGCTTCCTACACACGGGCCATATCTAGTTCAACTCTGCTTAGGAAACTGACAAGAACAGTAGCTCCTCTTCAGTCCGATACACTGTACTTGCTGGGAACAGACGCCAGTGCTATTTGCACTGTGTATGTCAATGGGAGCGCAATAGTGACTTTCCTTACCAGAAAACAACTCTTGCTCCTAGGACCAGAAAGTGCATTTGATTCTACTCCATTTAGGACTGGCAAACAAATGCTAGCTCGCCTTACATGAAACACACTCTGCTTTTGAGAAAAGAGTACTCTTCTACTCTACTGTGTTTCCTATGGGGTCCAAACAGTGAGCTTGCTCAGAACAAAAGAACTGTGCTTCCTACACACATGGGCCATATCTAGGTCAACTCTGCTTAGGAAACTGAAAAGAACAGTAGATCCTCTTCAGTCCAATACACTGTACTTGCTGGGAACAGACGCGAGTGCTATTTGCACTGTGTAGGGCAATTGGAGCACAGTAGTGACTCGTCTTACCATAAAACAACTCTTGCTCATAGGACAAAAAACTGCATGTGACTCAACTACATTTAGGACTGGGAAACAAACTCTAGCCTGCCTTACAAGAAACAAACTCTGCTTTTGAGAACAGAACACTCTTCTACTCTACTGTGTTTCCCATAGGGCCAGAACAGTGAGATTGCTCAGAACAAAAGAACTGTGCTTCCTACACACACGGGCCATATCTAGTTCAACTCTGCTTAGGAACCTGACAAGAACAGTAGTTCCCCTTTAGTCCAATACACTGTGCTTGCTGGGAACAGACGCCAGTGCTATTTGTCCTGTGTATGGCAATAGCAGCGCAGTAGTGACTATTCTTACCATAAAACAACTCTTGCTCGTAGGAACAGAAACTGCATGTATTTCAACTCCATTTAGGACTGGGAAACAAACGCTAGCTCGCTTTACAAGAAACACACTCTGCTTTAGGGAAAAGAGCACTATTCTACTCTATTGTGTTTCCTATAGGGCCAGAACAGTGAGCTTTCTCAGAACAAAAGAACTGTGCTTCCTACACACGGGCCATAACTAGTTCAACTCTGCTTAGAAAACTGACAAGAACAGTAGCTCCTCTTCAGTCTGATACACTGTACTTGCGGGGAACAGACGCGAGTGCTTTTGCACTGTGTTTGGCATTGGAGCACAATAGTGACTCGTCTTACCAGAAAACAACTCTTGCTCATAGGACAAAAAACTGCATGTGACTCAACTCCATTTAGGACTGGGAAACAAACGCTAGCTCGACTTACAAGAAACACACTCTGCTTTTGAGAAAAGAGCACTCTTCTACTCTACTGTGTTTCCTCTGGGGTCCGAACAGTGAGCTTGCTCAGAACAAAAGAACTGTGCTTCCTACACACACGGGCCATATCTAGTTCAACTCTGCTTAGGAAACAAACAAGAACAGTAGGTCCTCTTCAGTCCGATACACTGTACTTGCGGGGAACAGACGCGAGTGCTATTTGCACTGTGTATGGCATTGGAGCACAATAGTGACTCGTCTTACCAGAAAACAACTCTTGCTCGTAGGACAAAAAACTGCATGTGACTCAACTCCATTGAGGACTGGGAAGCAAATGCTAGCTCGCCTTACATGAAACACACTCTGCTTTTGAGAAAAGAGCACTCTTCTACTCTACTGTGTTTCCTATGGGGTCCGAACAGTGAGCTTGCTCAGAACAAAAGAACTGTGCTTCCTACACACGGGCCATATCTAGTTCAACTCTCCTTAGGAAACTGACAAGCACAATAGCTCCTCTTCCTTCCAATACACTGTACTTGCAGGGAACAGACACGAGTGCTATTTGCACTGTGTATGGCAATTGGAGCACAATAGTGACTTGTCTTACCAGAAAACAACTCTTGCTAGTAGGACAAAAAACTGCATGTGACTCAACTCCATTTAGGACTAGGAAACAAATGCTAGCTCGCGTTACAAGAAACACACTCTGCTTTTGAGAAAAGAGCACTCTTCTACTCTACTGTGTTTCCTATAGAGCCAGAAGAGTGAACTTGCTCAGAACATTAGAACTGTGCTTCCTACACACACGGCCATATCTAGTTCAATTCTGCTTAGGAACCTGACAAGAACAGTAGATCCTCTTCTGTACAATACACTGTACTTGCTGGGAACAGACGCCAGTGCTATTTGTCCTGTGTATGGCAATGGCAGCGCAATAGTGACTCTTCTTACCATAAAACAACCCTTGCTCGTAGGACTAGAAACTGCATGTGATTCAACTCCATTTAAGACTGGGAAATAAACGATAGCTCGACTTCCAAGAAACACACTCTGCTTTTGAGAAAAGAGCACTCTTCTACTCTACTGTGTTTCCTATAGAGCCAGAAGATTGAACTTGCTCAGAACATTAAGACTGTGCTTCCAACACACACGGCCATATCTAGTTCAATTCTGCTTAGGAACCTGACAAGAACAGTAGATCCACTTCTGTACAATACACTGTACTTGCTGGGAACAGACGCCAGTGCTATTTGTCCTGTGTATGGCAATGGCAGTGCAATAGTGACTCTTCTTACCATAAAACAACTCTTGCTCATAGGACTAGAAACTGCATGTGATTCAACTCCATTTAGTACTGGGAAACAAACGCTATCTCGCCTTACAAGAAACATACTCTGCTTTAGGGAAAAGAGCACTCTTCTACTCTATTGTGTTTCCTATAGGGCCAGAACAGTGAGCTTTCTCAGAACAAAGAAGTGTGCTTCCTAAACACGGGCCATAACTAGTTCAACTCTGCTTAGGAAACTGACAAGAACAGTAGCTCATCTTCAGTCCGATACACTGTACTTGCTGGGAACAGACGCGAGTGCTATTTGCACTGTGTATGGCAATGGGAGCACAATAGTGACTTTCCTTACGAGAAAACAACTCTTGCTCGTAGGACCAGAAACTGCATGTGATTCAACTCCATTTAGGACTGGGAAACAAATGCTAGCTCGCCTTACAAGAAACACACTCTGCTTTTGAAAAAAGAGCACTCTTCTACTCTACTGTGTTTCCTATGGGGTCCGAACAGTGAGCTTGCTCAGAACAAAAGAACTGTGCTTTCTACACACACGGGCCATATCTCGTTCCACTCTGCTTAGGAAACAAACAAGAACAGTAGCTCCTCTTCAGTCCGATACACTGTACTTGCGGGGAACAGACGCGAGTGCTATTTGCACTGTGTTTGGCATTGGAGCACAATAGTGACTTGTCTTACCAGAAAACAACTCTTGCTCGTAGGAAAAAAACCTGCATGTGACTCAACTCCATTTAGGACTGGGAAACAAACGCTAGCTCGACTTCCAAGAAACACACTCTGGTTTTGTGAAAAGAGCACTCTTCTACTCTACTGTTTTTCCTATGTGGTCCGAACAGTGAGCTTGCTCAGAACAAAAGAACTGTGCTTCCTACACACACGGCCATATCTAGTTCAATTCTGCTTAGGAACCTGACAAGAACAGTAGATCCTTTTCTGTACAATACACTGTACATGCTGGGAACAGACGCCAGTGCTATTTGTCCTGTGTATGGCTATGGCAGCGCAATAGTGACTCTTCTTTCCAGAAAACAACTCTTGCACGTAGGACCAGAAACTGCATGTGATTCAACTCCATTTAGGACTAGGAAACAAACGCTAGCTCGACTTCAAAGAAACACACTCTGCTTTTGAGAAAAGAGCACTCTTCTACTCTACTGTGTTTCCTATAGAGCCAGAAGAGTGAACTTGCTCAGAACATTAGAACTGTGCTTCCTACACACACGGCCATATCTAGTTCAATTCTGCTTAGTAACCTGACAAGAACAGTAGATCCTTTTCTGTACAATACACTGTACGTGCTGGGAACAGACGCCAGTGCTATTTGTCCTGTGTATGGCAATGGCAGTGCAATAGTGACTTTCCTTACCAGAAAACAACTCTTGCACGTAGGACCAGAAACTGCATGTGATTCAACTCCATTTAGGACTGGGAAAAAAACGCTAGCTCGCCTTACAAGAAACACACTCTGCTTTAGGGAAAAGAGCACTCTTCTACTCTATTGTGTTTCCTATACGGCCAGAACAGTGAGCTTTCTCAGAACAAAAGAACTGTGCTTCCTACACACGGGCCATAACTAGTTCAACTCTGCTTAGGAAACTGACAAGAACAGTAGCTCTTATTCAGTTCGATACACTGTACTTGCTGGGAACAGACGCGAGTGCTCTTTGCACTGTGTATGGCAATGGGAGCGCAATAGTGACTTCCCTTACCAGAAAACAACTCTTGCTCATAGGACCAGAAACTGCATGTGATTCAAATCCATTTAGGACTGGGAAACAAATGCTAGCTCGCCTTACAAGAAACACACGCTGCTTTTGAGAAAAGAGCACTCTTCTACTCTACTGTGTTTCCTATGGGGTCCGAACAGTGAGCTTGCTCAGAACAAAAGAACTGTGCTTTCTACACACACGGGCCATATCTAGTTCAACTCTGCTTAGGAAACAAACAAGAACAGTAGCTCCTCTTCAGTCCGATACACTGTACTTGCGGGGAACAGACGCGAGTGCTATTTGCACTGTGTATGGCATTGGAGCACAATAGTGTCTCGTCTTGCCAGAAAACAACTCTTTCTCGTAGGACAAAAAACTGCATGTGACTCAACTCCATTTAGGACTGGGAAACAAACGCTAGCTCGACTTAGAAGAAACACACTCTGCTTTTGAGAAAAGAGCACTCTTCTACTCTACTGTGTTTCCTAAGGGATCCGAACAGTGAGCTTGCTCAGAACAAAAGAACTGTGCTTCCTACACACACGGCCATATCTAGTTCACTTCTGCTTAGGAACCTGACAAGAACAGTAGATCCTCTTCAGTCCAATACACTGTACTTGCTGGGAAAAAACGCCAG
This sequence comes from Peromyscus eremicus, assembly GCF_949786415.1. Lineage (NCBI taxonomy): Eukaryota > Metazoa > Chordata > Mammalia > Rodentia > Cricetidae > Peromyscus > Peromyscus eremicus. Next base: position 180,233 of record NW_026734890.1, on the reverse strand, counting down.
TGCTATTTGTCCTGTGTATGGCAATGGCAGCGCAATAGTGACTCTTCTTACCAGAAAACAACTCTTGCTTGTAGGACCAGAAACTGCATGTGATTCAACTCCATTTAGGACTGGGAAACAAAAGCTAGCTCACCTTACAAAAACACACTCTGCTTTTGAGAAAAGAGCACTCTTCTACTCTACTGTTTTTCCTATAGGGCCAGAACAGTGAGCTTGCTCAGAACAAAAGAACTGTACTTCCTACACACGGGCCATATCTAGTTCAACTCTGCTTAGGAAACTGACAAGAACAGTAGCTCCTTTTCAGTCCGATACACTGTACTTGCTGGGAACAGACGCGAGTGATATTTGCACTGTGTATGTCAATGGGAGCGCAATAGTGACTTTCCTTACCAGAAAACAACTCTTGCTCGTAAGACCAGAAACTGCATGAGATTCAACTCCATTTAGGACTGGGAAACAAACGCTAGCTCGCCTTACATGAAACACACTCTGCTTTTGAGAAAAGAGCACTCTTCTACTCTACTGTGTTTCCTATAGAGCCAGAACAGTGAACTTGCTCAGAACATTAGAACTGTGCTTCCTACACACACGGCCATATCTAGTTCAACTCTGCTTAGGAAACTGACAAGAACAATAGCTCCTCTTCCTTCCAATACACTGTACTTGCAGTGGACAGACGCGAGTGCTATTTGCACTGTGTTGGCAATTGGAGCACAATAGTGACTCGTCTTACCAGAAAACAACTCTTGCTCGTAGGACTAGAAACTGCATGTGATTCAACTCCATTTAGGACTGGGAAACAAACGCTAGCTCGACTTACAAGAAACACACTCTGCTTTTGAGAAAAGAGCACTCTTCTACTCTACTGTGTTTCCTATAGAGCCAGAAAAGTGAACTTGCTCAGAACATTAGAACTGTGCTTCCTACACACACGGCCATATCTAGTTCAATTCTGCTTAGGAAACTGACAAGAACAGTAGCTCCTCTTCAGTCCGATACACTGTACTTGCTGGGAACAGACGCGAGTGCTATTTGTCCTGTGTATGGCAATGGCAGCGCAATAGTGACTTACCTTACCATAAAACAACCCTTGCTCGTAGGACTAGAAACTGCATGTGATTCAACTCCATTTAGGACTGGGAAACAAATGCTAGCTCGACTTACAAGAAACACACTCTGCTTTAGGGAAAAGAGCACTCTTCTACTCTACTGTGTTTCCTATAGGGCCAGAACAGTGAGCTAGCTCAGAACAAAAGAACTGTGCTTCCTACACACGGGCCATATCTAGTTCAACTCTGCTTAGGAAACAAACAAGAACAGTAGCTCCTCTTCAGTCCGATACACTGTACTTGCTGGGAACAGACGCGAGTGCTATTTGCACTGTGTATGGCATTGGAGCACAATAGTGACTTTCCTTACCAGAAATCAACTCTTGCTCATAGGACCAGAAACTGCATATGATTCAACTCCATTTAGGACTGGGAAACAAATGCTAGCTCACCTTACATGAAACACACTCTGCTTTTGAGAAAAGAGCACTCTTCTACTCTACTGTGTTTCTTATGGGGTCCGAACAGTGAGCTTGCTCAGAACAAAAGAACTGTGCTTCCTACATACACGGGCCATATCTAGTTCAACTCTGCTTATGAAACTGACAAGAACAATAGCTCCTCTTCAGTCCAATACACTTTACTTGCGGGGAACAGACGCGAGTGCTATTTGCACTGTGTATGGCAATTTTAGCACAATAGTGACTCGTCTTACCAGAAAGCAACTCTTGCTCGTAGGACAAAAAACTGCAAGTGACTCAACTCCATTTAGGACTGGGAAACAAACGCTAGCTCACCTTACAAGAAACACACTCTGCTTTAGAGAAAAGAGCACTCTTCTACTCTACTGTGTTTCCTCTGGGGCCAGAACAGTGAGCTTGCTCAGAACAAAAGAACTGTGCTTCTTACACACACGGGCCATATCTAGTTCAACTCTGCTTAGGAAACGGACAAGAACAGTAGCTCCTCTTCAGTCCAATACACTGTACTTGCGGGGAACAGACGCCAGTGCTATTTGCACTATGTATGGCAATTGGAGCACAATAGTGACTTGTCTTACGAGAAAACAACTCTTGCTCATAGGACAAAAAACTGCATGTGACTCAAGTCCATTTAGGACTGGAAACAAACGCTAGCTCGACTTCCAAAAAACACACTCTGCTTTTGAGAAAAGAGCACTCTTCTACTCTACTGTGTTTTCTAGGTGTTTCGAAAAGTGAGCTTGCTCAAAACAAAAAAACTGTGCTTCCTACACACACGGCCATATCTAGTTCAACTCTGCTTAGGAACCTGACAAGAACAGTAGATCCTCTTCAGTCCAATACACTGTACTTGCTGGGAAGAGACGCCAGTGCTATTTGTCCTGTGTATGGCAATGGCAGCACAATAGTGACTCTTCTTACCAGAAAACAATTCTTGCTCGTAGGACCAGAAACTGCATGGGATTCAACTCCATTTAGGACTGGGAAATAAACTCTAGCTTGCTTTACAAGAAACACACTCTGCTTTTGAGAAAAGAGCACTCTTCTACTCTACTGTGTTTCCTATAGGGCCAGAACAGTGAGCTTGCTCAGAAAAAAAGAACTGTACTTCCTACACACACGGGCCATATCTAGTTCAACTCTGCTTAGGAAACTGAGAAGAACAGTAGCTCCTCTTTGGTCCAATACAATGTACTTGCTGGGAACAGACGGGAGGGCTATTTGCACTGTGTATGGCAATGGGAGCGCAATTGTGATTTCCTTAGCAGAAAACAACTCTTGCTCCTAGGACCAGAAACTGCATGTGATTCCACTCCATTTAGGACTGGGAAACAAACACTAGCTCGCCTTACAAGAAACACACTCTGCTTTAGAGAAAAGAGCACTCTTCTACTCTACTGTGTTTCCTATGTGGTCCAAACAGTGAGCTTGTTCAGAACAAAAGAACTGTGATTCCTACACACACGGACCATATCTAGTTCAACTCTGTTTAGGAAACTGACAAGAACAGTAGCTCCTATTCAGTCCAATACACTGTACTTGCTGGGAAAAGACGCGAGTGCTATTTGCCTTGTGTAGGGCAATGGGAGCTCAATACTGACTTTCCTTACCAGAAAACAGCTCTTTTTCGTAGGACCAGAAACTGCATGTGATTCAACTCCATTTAGGACTGGGAAACAAACGCTAGCTCGCCTTACAAAAACACAGTCTGCTTTTGAGAAAAGAGCACTCTTCTACTCTACTGTGTTTCCAATAGGGCCAGAACAGTGAGCTTGTTCAGAACATAAGAACTGTGCTTCCTACACACACGGGCCATATCTAGTTCAACTCTGCTTAGGAAACTGACAAGAACATTAGCTCTTCTTCAGTCCGATACACTGTACTTGCTGGGAATAGACGCAAGAGCTATTTGCACTATGTGTGGCAAGGGGAGCGCAATAGTGACTTTCCTTACCAGAAAACAACTCTTGCTCTTATGACCAGAAACTGCATGAGATTCAACTCCATTTAGGACTGGGAAACAAACGCTAGCTCGCCTTACAAGAAACACACTCTGCTTTTGAGAAAAGAGCACTCTTCTACTCTACTGTTTTTCCTATGGTGTCTGAACAGTGAGCTTGCTCAGAACAAAAGAACTGTGCTTCCTACACACACGGCCATATCTAGTTCAAGTCTTTTTAGGAACCTGACAAGAACAGTAGATCCTCTTCAGTCCAATACACTGTACTTGCTAGGAACAGACACCAGTGCTCTTTGTCCTGTGTATGGCAATGGCAGCGCAATAGTGACTCTTCTTACCATAAAACAACTCTTGCTCTTAGGACTAGAAACTGCATGTGATTCAACTCCATTTAAGACTGGGAAAGAAACGCTAGCTGGCCTTACAAGAAACACACTCTGCTTTAGAGAAAAGAGCACTCTTCTACTCTACTGTGTTTCCTATAGGGCCAGAACAGTGAGCTTGCTCAAAACAAAAGAACTGTGCTTCCTACATACGGGCCATAACTAGTTCAACTCTGCTTAGGAAACTGACAAGAACTGTAGCTCCTCTTCAGTCCGATACACTGTACTTGCTGGAAACAGACGCGAGTGCTATTTGCACTGTGTATGGCAATGGGAGCGCAATAGTGACTTTCCTTACCAGAAAACAACTCTTGCTCGTAGGACCAGAAAGTGCATGTGATTCAACTCCATTTAGGACTGAGGAAAAAGTGCTAGCTCGCCTTACATGAAACACACTCTGCTTTTGAGAAAAGAGCACTCTTCTACTCTACTGTGTTTCCTATGGGGTCCGAAAGTGAGCTTGCTCAGAACAAAAGTACTGTGCCTCCTACACACACGGGCCATATCTAGTTCAACTCTGCTTAGGAAACAAACAAGAACAGTAGCTCCTCTTCAGTCCAATACACTGTACTTGCAGGGAACAGACGCCAGTGCTATTTGCACTGTGTATGGCAATTGGAGCACAATAGTGACTTGTCTTACGAGAAAAAAACTCTTGCTCGTAGGACAAAAAACTGCATGTGACTCAACTCCATTTGGGACTGGGAAACAAACGCTAGCTCGCCTTACAAGAAACACACTCTGCTTTTGAGAAAAGAGCACTCTTCTACTCTACTGTGTTTCCTATGTGTTCTGAAAAGTGAGCTTGCTCAGAACAAAAAAACTGTGCTTCCTACACACAAGGCCATATCTAGTTCAAGTCTGCTTAGGAAACTGACAAGAACAGTAGCTCCTCTTCAGTCCAATACACTCTACTTGCTGGGAACAGACGCGAGTGCTATTTGCACTGTGTATGGCAATTGGAGCACCATAGTGACTCGTCTTACCACAAAAAACTCTTGCTCATAGGACAAAAAACTGCATGTGGCTCAACTCCATTTAGGACTGGGAAACAAACGCTAGCTCGCCTTACAAGAAAAACACTCTGCTTTAGAGAAAAGAGCACTCTTCTACTCTACTGTGTTTCCTATGGGGCCAGAGCAGTGAGCTTGGTCAGAACATAAGAACTGTGCTTCCTAAACACACGGGCCATATCTATTTCAACTCTGCTTAGGAATCTGACAAGAAGAGTAGCTCCTCTTCAGTCCAATACACTGTAATTGCTGGGAACAGACGCATGTGCTATTTGCACTGTGTATGGCAATGGGAGCGCAATAGTGACTTTCCTTACCAGAAAACAACTCTTGCTCGTAGGACCAGAAACTGCATGTGATTCCACTCCTTTTAGGACTGGGAAACAAATGCTAGCTCGCCTTACAAGAAACACACTCTGCTTTTGAGAAAAGAGCACTCTTCTACTCTACTGTGTTTCCTATAGGGCCAGAACAGTGAGCTTGCTCAGAACAAAAGAACTGTGCTTCCTACACACGGGCCATAACTAGTTCAACACTGCTTAGGAAACTGAAAAGAACAGTAGCTCCTCTTCAGACCGATACACTGTACTTGCTGGGAACAGACGCGAGTGCTATTTGCACTGTGTATGGCATTGGAGCACAATAGTGACTTGTCTTACCAGAAAATAACTCTTGCTCGTTGGACAAAAATCTGCATGTGACTCAACTCCATTTAGGACTGGGAAACAAACGCTAGCTCGACTTCCAAGAAACACACTCTGCTTTTGAGAAAAGAGCACTCTTCTACTCTACTGTGTTTCCTATGTGTTCCGAACAATGAGCTTGCTCAGAACAAAAAAACTGTGCTTCCTACACACACGGCCATATCTATTTCAAGTCTGCTTAGGAGCCTGACAAGAACAGTAGATCCTCTTCAGTCCAATACACTGTACTTGCTGGGAACAGACGCCAGTGCTATTTGTCCTGTGTATGGCAATGGCAGCGCAATAGTGACTCTTCTTATCAGAAAACAACTCTTGCTTGTAGGACCAGAAACTGCATGTGATTCAACTCCATTTAGGACTAGGAAACAAATGCTAGCTCGCGTTACAAAAACACACTCTGCTTTTGAGAAAAGAGCACTCTTCTACTCTACTGTGTTTCCAATAGGGCCAGAACAGTGAGCTTGTTCAGAACATAAGAACTGTGCTTCCTAAACACACGGGCCATGTCTAGTTCAACTCTGCTTAGGAAACTGACAAGAACAGTAGCTCCTCTTCAGTTCGATACACTGTACTTTCTGGGAATAGTCGCGAGAGCTATTTGCACTATGTATGGCACGGGGAGCGCAATAGTGACTTTCCTTACCAGAAAACAACTCTTGCTCTTAGGACCAGAAACTGCATGAGATTCAACGCCATTTAGGACTGGGAAACAAACGCTAGCTCGCCTTACAAGAAACACACTCTGCTTTTGAGAAAAGAGCACTCTTCTACTCTACTTTGTTTCTTATGGTGTACGAACAGTGAGCTTGCTCAGAACAAAAGAACTGTGCTTCCTACACACACGGCCATATCTAGTTCAATTCTGCTTAGGAACCTGACAAGAACAGTAGATCCTCTTCAGTCCAATACACTGTACTTGCGGGGAATAGATGCGAGTGCTATTTGCACTGTGTATGGCATTGGAGCACAATAGTGACTTGTCTTACCAGAAAACAACTCTTGTTCGTAGGACAAAAAACTGCATGTGACTCAACTCCATTTAGGACTGGGAAACAAACGCTAGCTCAACTTTCAAGAAACACATTCTGCTTTTGAGAAAAGAGCACTCTTCTACTCTACTGTGTTTCCTATGTGTTCCGAACAGTGAATTGCTCAGAACAAAAAAACTGTGCTTCCTACACACACGGACATATCTAGTTCAAGTCTGCTTAGGAACCTGACAAGAACAGTAGATACTCTTCAGTCCAATACACTATACTTGCTGGGAACAGACGCCAGTGCTATTTGTCCTGTGTATGGCAATGGCAGCGCAATAGTGACTCTTCTTACCAGAAAACAACTCTTGCTCGTAGGACCAGAAACTGCATGTGATTCCACTCCATTTAGGACTGGGAAACAAACTCTAGCTCGCTTTACAAGAAACACACTCTGCTTTTGAGAAAAGAGCACTCTTCTACTCTACTGTTTTTCCTATAGGGCCAGAACAGTGAGCTTGCTCAGAAAAAAAGAACTGTACTTCCTACACACACGGGCCATATCTAGTTCAACTCTGCTTAGGAAACTGACAAGAACAGTAGCTCCTATTCAGTCCAATACTTGCTGGGAAAAGACGCGAGTGCTATTTGCCTTGTGTAGGGCAATGGGAGCGCAATAGTGACTTTCCTTACCAGAAAAAAACTCTTGCTCATAGGACCAGAAACTGCATGTGAATCAACTCCATTTAGGACTAGGAAACAAACGATAGCTCGCCTTACAAAAACACACTCTGCTTTTGAGAAAAGAGCACTCTTCTACTCTACTGTGTTTCCTATAGGGCCAGAACAGTGAGCTTGCTCAGAACATAAGAACGGTGCTTCCTACACACACGGGCCATATCTAGTTGAACTCTGCTTAGGAAACTGACCAGAACAGTAGCTCCTCTTCAGTCCGATACACTGTACTTGTTGGGAACAGACGCGAGAGCTATTTGCACTATGTATGGCAAGGAGACTACAATAGTGAATTTCCTTACCAGAAAACAACTCTTGCTCTTAGGACCAGAAACTGCATGTGATTCAACTCCTTTTAGGACTGGGAAACAAACGCTAGCTCGCCTTACAAGAACACACTCTGCTTTTGAGAAAAGAGCACTCTTCTACTCTACTGGGTTTCCTATGGTGTCCGAACAGTGAGCTTGCTCAGAACAAAAGAACTGTGCTTCCTACACACACGGCCATATCTAGTTCAGTTCTGCTTAGGAATCTGACAAGAACAGTAGATCCTCTTCAGTCCAATACACTGTACTTCCTGGGAACAGACGCCAGTGCTATTTGTCCTGTGTATGGCAATGGCAGCGCAAGAGTGACTCTTCTTACCATAAAACAACTCTTGCTCTTAGGACTAGAAACTGCATGTGATTAAACTCCATTTAGGACTGGGAAACAAACGCTAGCTCGCCTTACAAGAAACACACTCTGCTTTAGAGAAAAGAGCACTCTTCTACTCTACTGTGTTTTCTATAGGGCCAGAACAGTGAGCTTGCTCAAAACAAAAGAACTGTCCTTCCTACATACGGCCCATAACTAGTTCAACTCTGCTTATGAAACTGACAAGAACAGTAGCTCCTCTTCAGTCCGATACACTGTACTTGCTAGGAACAGACGCGAGTGCTATTTGCACTGTGTATGGCAATGGGAGCGCAATAGTGACTTTCCTTACCAGAAAACAACTCTTGCTCATAGGACCAGAAACTGCATGTGATTCAACTCCATTTAGGACTGGGGAACAAGTGCTAGCTCGCCTTACATGAAACACACTCTGCTTTTGAGAAAAGAGCACTCTTCTATTCTACTGTGTTTCCTATGGGGTCCGAACAGTGAGCTTCCTCAGAACAAAAGAACTGTGATTCCTAAAAACACGGGCCATATCTAGTTCAACTCTGCCTAGGAAACAAACAAGAACAGTAGCTCCTCTTCAGTCCAATACACTGTACTTGCGGGGAACAGACGCGAGTGCTATTTGCACTGTGTATGGCAATTGGAGCACAATAGTGACTTGTCTTACGAGAAAACAACTCTTGCGCGTAGGACAAAAAACTGCATGTGACTCAACTCCATTTAGGACTGGGAAACAAACGCTAGCTCGACTTCCAAGAAACACACTCTGCTTTTGAGAAAAGAGCACTCTTCTACTCTACTGTGTTTCCTATGTGTTCCGAAAAGTGAGCTTGCTCAGAACAAAAAAACTGTGCTTCCATCACACAAGGCCATATCTAGTTCAAGTCTGCTTAGGAACCTGACAAAAACAGTAGATCCTCTTCAGTCCGATACACTCTACTTGCTGGGAACAGACGCGAGTGCTATTTGCACTGTGTATGGCAATTGGAGCACCATAGTGACTCGTCTTACCACAAAAAACTTTTGCTCGTAGGACAAAAAACTGCATGTGACTCAACTCCATTTAGGACTGGGAAACAAACGCTAGCTCGCCTTACAAGAAAAACACTCTGCTTTTGAGAAAAGAGCACTCTTCTACTCTACTGTGTTTCCTATGGGGCCAGAGCAATGAGCTTGCTCAGAACATAAGAACTGTGCTTCCTACACACACGGGCCATATCTATTTCAACTCTGCTTAAGAACCTGACAAGAACAGTAGCTCCTCTTCAGTCCAATACTCTGTAATTGCTGGGAACAGACGCATGTGCTATTTGCACTGTGTATGGCAATGGGAGCGCAATAGTGACTTTCCTTACCAGAAAACAACTCTTGCTCGTAGGACCAGAAACTGCATGTGATTCCACTCCATTTAGGACTGGGAAACAAATGCTAGCTCGCCTTACAAGAAACACACTCTGCTTTTGAGAAAAGAGCACTCTTCTACTCTACTGTGTTTCCTATAGGGCCAGAACAGTGAGCTTGCTCAGAACAAAAGAACTGTGCTTCCTACACACGGCCATAACTAGTTCAACTCTGCTCAGGAAACTGAAAAGAACAGTAGCTCCTCTTCAGACCGATACACTGTACTTGCTGGGAACAGACGCGAGTGCTATTTGCACTGTGTATGGCAATGGGAGTACAATAGTGACTTTTTTTTACCAGAAAACAACTCTTGCTCGTAGGACCAGAAACTGCATGTGATTCAACTCCATTTAGGACTGGGAAAGAAATGCTAGCTCGCCTTACAAGAAACACACTCTGCTTTTGAGAAAAGAGCACTCTTCTACTCTACTGTGTTTCCTATCGGGTCTGAACAGTGACCTTGCTCAGAACAAAAGAATTGTGCTTTCTACATACACGGGCCATATCTAATTCAACTCTGCTTAGGAAACAAACAAGAACAGTAGCTCCTCTTCAGTCCAATACACTGTATTTGTGGGGAACAGACGCGAGTGCTATTTGCACTGTGTATGCCATTGGAGCACAATAGTGACTTGTCTTACCAGAAAATAACTCTTGCTCGTTGGACAAAAAAATTGCATGTGACTCAACTCCATTTAGGACTGGGAAACAAACGCTAGCTCGACTTCCAAGAAACACACTCTGCTTTTGAGAAAAGAGCACTCTTCTACTCTACTGTGTTTCCTATGTGTTCCGAACAATGAGCTTGCTCAGAACAAAAAAATTGTGCTTACTACACACACGGCCATATCTAGTTCAAGTCTGCTTAGGAACCTGACAAGAACAGTAGATCCTCTTCAGTCCAATACACTGTACTTGCTGGGAACAGACGCCAGTGCTATTTGTCCTGAGTATGGCAATGGCAGCGCAATAGTGACTCTTCTTACCAGAAAACAACTCTTGCTTTTAGGACCAGAAACTGCATGTGATTCAACTCCATTTAGGACTAGGAAACAAATGCTATCTCGCCTTACAAAAACACACTCTGCTTTTGAGAAAAGAGCACTCTTCTACTCTACTGTGTTTCCAATAGGGCCAGAACAGTGAGCTTGTTCAGAACATAAGAACTGTGCTTCCTAAACACACGGGCCATATCTAGTTCAACTCTGCTTAGGAAACTGACAAGAACAGTAGCTCCTCTTCAGTTCGATACACTGTACTTTCTGGGAATATTCGCGAGAGCTATTTGCACTATGTATGGCAAGGGGAGCGCAATAGTGACTTTCCTTACCAGAAAACAATTCTTGCTCTTAGGACCAGAAACTGCATGAGATTCAACTCCTATTAGGACTGGGAAACAAACTCTAGTTCGCCTTACAAGAAACACACTCTGCTTTTGAGAAAAGAGCACTCTTCTACTCTACTGTGTTTCCTATAGAGCCAGAAGAGTGAACTTGCTCAGATCATTAGAACTGTGCTTCCTACACACGGCCATATCTAGTTCAATTCTGCTTAGGAACCTGACAAGAACAGTAGATCCTCTTCAGTCCAATACACTGTACTTGCGGGAATAGACGCGAGTGCTATTTGCACTGTGTATGGCATTGGAGCACAATAGTGACTTGTCTTACCAGAAAACAACTCTTGCTCGTAGGACAAAAAACTGCATGTGACTCAACTCCATTTAGGACTGGAAAACAAACGCTAGCTCAACTTCCAAGAAACACATTCTGCTTTTGAGAAAAGAGCACTCTTCTACTCTACTGTGTTTCCTATGTGTCCCGAACAGTGAGCTTGCTCAGAACAAAAAAACTGTGCTTCCTACACACACGGCCATATCTAGTTCAACTCTGCTTAGGAAACTGACAAGAACAGTAGCTCCTATTCAGTCCAATACTTGCTGGGAAAAGACGCGAGTGCTATTTGCCTTGTGTAGGGCAATGGGAGCGCAATAGTGACTTTCCTTACCAGAAAAAAACTCTTGTTCGTAGGACCAGAAACTGCATGTGATTCAACTCCATTTAGGACTAGGAAACAAACGCTAGCTCGCCTTACAAAAACACACTCTGCTTTTGAGAAAAGAGCACTCTTCTACTCTACTGTGTTTCCTATAGGGCCAGAACAGTGAGCTTGCTCAGAACATAAGAACGGTGCTTCCTACACACACGTGCCATATCTAGTTGAACTCTGCTTAGGAAACTGACAAGAACAGTAGCTCCTCTTCAGTCCGATACTCTGTCCTTGCTAGGAACAGACGCGAGTGCTATTTGCACTGTGTATGGCAATGGGAGCGCAATAGTGACTTTCCTTACAGAAAACAACTCTTGCTCGTAGGACAAAAAACTGCATGTGACTCAACTCCATTTAGGACTGGGAAACAAACGCTAGCTCGACTTCCAAGAAACACACTCTGCTTTTGAGAAAAGAGCACTCTTCTACTCTACTGTGTTTTCTAGGTGTTCCGAAAAGTGAGCTTGCTCAAAACAAAAAAACTGTGCTTCCTACACACACGGCCATATCTAGTTCAAGTCTGCTTAGTAAACTGACAAGAACATTAGCTCTTCTTCAGTCGGATACACTGTACTTGCTGGGAAAAGACGCAAGAGCTATTTGCACTATGTATGGCAAGGGGAGCACAATAGTGACTTTCCTTACCAGAAAACAACTCTTGCTCTTATGACCAGAAACTGCATGTGATTCAACTCCATTTAGGACTGGGAAACAAACGCTAGCTCGCCTTACAAGAAACACACTCTGCTTTTGAGAAAAGAGCACTCTTCTACTCTACTGTTTTTCCTATGGTGTCTGAACAGTGAGCTTGCTCAGAACAAAAGAACTGTGCTTCCTACACACACGGCCATATCTAGTTCAAGTCTGCTTAGGAACCTGACAAGAACAGTAGATCCTCTTCAGTCCAATACACTGTACTTGCTAGGAACAGACACCAGTGCTCTTTGTCCTGTGTATGGCAATGGCAGCGCAATAGTGACTCTTCTTACCATAAAACAACTCTTGCTCTTAGGACTAGAAACTGCATGTGATTCAACTCCATTTAAGACTGGGAAACAAACGCTAGCTGGCCTTACAAGAAACACACTCTGCTTTAGAGAAAAGAGCACTCTTCTACTCTACCGTTTTTTCATATAGGGCCAGAACAGTGAGCTTGCTCAAAACAAAAGAATTGTGCTTCCTAAACACACGGGCCATATCTAGTTCAACTCTGCTTAGGAAACTGACAAGAACAGTAGCTCCTCTTCAGTTCGATACACTGTACTTTCTGGGAATAGTCGCGAGAGCTATTTGCACTATGTATGGCACGGGGAGCGCAATAGTGACTTTCCTTACCAGAAAACAACTCTTGCTCTTAGGACCAGAAACTGCATGAGATTCAACTCCATTTAGGACTGGGAAACAAACGCTAGCTCGCCTTACAAGAAACACACTCTGCTTTTGAGAAAAGAGCACTCTTCTACTCTACTTTTTTCTTATGGTGTCCGAACAGTGAGCTTGCTCAGAACAAAAGAACTGTGCTTCCTACACACACGGCCATATCTAGTTCAATTCTGCTTAGGAACCTGACAAGAACAGTAGATCCTCTTCAGTCCAATACACTGTACTTGCGGGGAATAGACACGAGTGCTATTTGCACTGTGTATGGCATTGGCGCACAATAGTGACTTGTCTTACCAGAAAACAACTCTTGCTCGTAGGACAAAAAACTGCATGTGACTCAACTCCATTTAGGACTGGGAAACAAACGCTAACTCAACTTCCAAGAAACACATTCTGCTTTTGAGAAAAGAGCACTCTTCTACTCTACTGGGTTTCCTATGGTGTCTGAACAGTGAGCTTGCTCAGAACAAAAGAACTGTGCTTCCTACACAAACGGCCATATCTAGTTCAGTTCTGCTTAGGAACCTGACAAGAACAGTAGATCCTCTTCAGTCCAATACACTGTACTTGCTAGGAACAGACGCGAGTGCTATTTGCACTGTGTATGGCAATGGGAGCGCAATAGTGACTTTCCTTACCAGAAAACAACTCTTGCTCGTAGGACCAGAAACTGCATGTGATTCAACTCCATTTAGGACTGGGGATCAAGTGCTAGCTCGCCTTACATGAAACACACTCTGCTTTTGAGAAAAGAGCACTCTTCTATTCTACTGTCTTTCCTATGGGGTCCGAACAGTGAGCTTGCTCAGAACAAAAGAACTGTGATTCCTACACACACGGGCCATATCTAGTTCAACTCTGCCTAGGAAACAAACAAGAACAGTAGCTCCTCTTCAGTCCAATACACTGTACTTGCGGAGAACAGACGCGAGTGCTATTTGCACTGTGTATGGCAATTGGAGCACAATAGTGACTTGTCTTACGAGAAAACAACTTTTGCTCGTAGGACAAAAAACTGCATGTGACTCAACTCCATTTAGGACTGGGAAACAAACGCTAGCTCGACTTCCAAGAAACACACTCTGCTTTTGAGAAAAGAGCACTCTTCTACTCTACTGTGTTTCCTCTGGGGCCAGAACAGTGAGCTTGCTCAGAACAAAAGAACTGTGCTTCTTACACACACGGGCCATATCTAGTTCAACTCTGCTTAGGAAACGGACAAGAACAGTAGGTCCTCTTCAGTCCAATACACTGTACTTGCGGGGAACAGACGCCAGTGCTATTTGCACTGTGTATGGCAATTGGAGCACAATAGTGACTTGTCTTATGAGAAAACAACTCTTGCTCATAGGACAAAAAACTGCATGTGACTCAACTCCATTTAGAACTGGGAAACAAACGCTAGCTCGACTTACAAGAAACACACTCTGCTTTTGAGAAAAGAGCACTCTTCTACTCTACTGTGTTTTCTAGGTGTTCCGAAAAGTGAGCTTGCTCAAAACAAAAAAACTGTGCTTCCTACACACACGGCCATATCTAGTTCAAGTCTGCTTAGGAACCTGACAAGAACAGTAGATCCTCTTCAGTCCAATACACTGTACTTGCTGGGAAGAGACGCCAGTGCTATTTGTCCTGTGTATGGCAATGGCAGCACAATAGTGACTCTTCTTACCAGAAAACAATTCTTGCTCGTAGGACCAGAAACTGCATGGGATTCAACTCCATTTAGGACTGGGAAAAAAACTCTAGCTCGCTTTACAAGAAACACACTCTGCTTTTGAGAAAAGAGCACTCTTCTACTCTACTGTGTTTCCTATAAGGCCAGAACAGTGAGGTTGCTCAGAAAAAAAGAACTGTACTTCCTACACACACGGGCCATATCTAGTTCAACTCTGCTTAGGAAACTGAGAAGAACATTAGCTCCTCTTCGGTCCAATACAATGTACTTGCTGGAAACAGACGGGAGGGCTATTTGCACTGTGTATGGCAATGGGAGCGCAATTGTGATTTCCTTACCAGAAAACAACTCTTGCTCCTAGGACCAGAAACTGCATGTGATTCCACTCCATTTAGGACTGGGAAACAAACGCTAGCTCGCCTTACAAGAAACACACTCTGCTTTAGAGAAAAGAGCACTCTTCTACTCTACTGTGTTTCCTATGTGGTCCAAACAGTGAGCTTGTTCAGAACAAAAGAACTGTGATTCCTACACACACGGACCATATCTAGTTCAACTCTGTTTAGGAAACTGACAAGAACAGTAGCTCCTATTCAGTCCAATACACTGTACTTGCTGGGAAAAGACGCGAGTGCTATTTGCCTTGTGTAGGGCAATGGGAGCGCAATAGTGACTTTCCTTACCAGAAAACAGCTCTTTTTCGTAGGACCAGAAACTGCATGGGATTCAACTCCATTTAGGACTGGGAAACAAACGCTAGCTCGCCTTACAAAAACACACTCTGCTTTTGAGAAAAGAGCACTCTTCTACTCTACTGTGTTTCCTATGGTGTCCGAACAGTGAGCTTGCTCAGAACAAAAGAACTGTGCTTTCTACACACATGGGCCATATCTAATTCAACTCTGCTTAGGAAACCAACAAGAACAGTAGCTCCTCTTCAGTCCAATACACTGTATTTGCGGGGAACAGACGCGAGTGCTGTTTGCACTGTGTATGGCATTGGAGCACAATAGTGACTTGTCTTACCAGAAAATAACTCTTGCTCGTTGGACAAAAAACTGCATGTGACTCAACTCCATTTAGGACTGGGAAACAAACGCTAGCTCGACTTCCAAGAAACACACTCTGCTTTTGAGAAAAGAGCACTCTTCTACTCTACTGTGTTTCCTCTGGGGCCAGAACAGTGAGCTTGCTCAGAAAAAAAGAACTGTGCTTCTTACACACACGGGCCATATCTAGTTCAACTCTGCTTAGGAAACGGACAAGAACAGTAGCTCCTCTTCAGTCCAATACACTGTACTTGCGGGGAACAGACGCCAGTGCTATTTGCACTTTGTATGGCAATTGGAGCACAATAGTGACTTGTCTTACGAGAAAACAACTCTTGCTCATAGGACAAAAAACTGCATGTGACTCAACTCCATTTAGGACTGGGAAACAAACGCTAGCTCGCCTTACAAGAAAAACACTCTGCTTTAGAGAAAAGAGCACTCTTCCACTCTACTGTGTTTCCTATAGGGCCAGAAGAGTGAGCTTGCTCAGAATAAAAGAACTGTGCTTCCTACACACGGGCCATAACTAGTTCATCTCTGCTTAGGAAACTGACAAGAACAGTAGCTCCTCTTCAGTCCGATACACTGTACTTGCTGGGAACAGACGCGAGTGCTATTTGCACTGTGTATGGCAATGGGAGCGCAATAGTGACTTTCCTTACCAGAAAACAACTCTTGATCGTAGGACCAGAAACTGCATATGATCAACTCCATTTAGGACTGGGAAAGAAATGCTAGCTCGCCTTACATGAAACACACTCTGCTTTTGAGAAAAGAGCACTCTTCTACTCTATTGTTTTTCCTATTTGGTCCAAACAGTGAGCTTGCTCAGAACAAAAGAACTGTGCTTCCTACACTCACGGACCATATCTAGTTCCATTCTGCTTAGTAAACTGACAAGAACAGTAGGTCCTATTCAGTCCAATACACTGTACTTGCTGGGAAAAGACACAAGTGCTATTTGCCTTGTAAAGGGCAATGGGAGCGCAATAGTGACTTTCCCTACCAGAAAACAACTCTTGTTCATAGGACCAGAAACTGCATGTGATTCAACTCCATTTAGGACTAGGAAACAAACGCTAGCTCGCCTTACAAAAACACACTCTGCTTTTGAGAAAAGAGCACTCTTCTACTCTACTGTGTTTCCTTTGTGTTCCGAAAAGTGAGCTTGCTCAGAACAAAAGAACTGTGCTTCCTACACACACGGCCATATCTAGTTCAACTCTGCTTAGGAACCTGACAAGAACAGTAGATCCTCTTCAGTCCAATACAGTGTACTTGCTGGGAACAGATGCCAGTGCTATTTGTCCTATGTATGGCAATGGCAGCGCAATAGTGACTCTTCTTACCAGAATACAACTCTTGCTCGTAGGACTAGAAACTGCATGTGATTAAACTCCATTTAGGACTGGGAAAGAAACGCTAGCTCGCCTTACAAGAAACACACTCTGCTTTAGAGAAAAGAGCACTCTTCCACTCTACTGTGTTTCCTATAGGGCCAGAACAGTGAGCTTGCTCAGTACAAAAGAACTGTGCTTCCTACACACGGGCCATAACTAGTTCAACTCTGCTTAGGAAACTGACAAGAACACTAGATCCTCTTCAGTCCAATACACTGTACTTGCTGGGAACAGACGCCAGTGCTATTTGTCCTGTGTATGGCAATGGCAGTGCAATAGTGACTCTTCTTACCAGAAAACAACTCTTGCTCGTAGGACCACAAACTTCATGTGATTCCACTCCATTGAGGACTGGGAAACAAACGCTAGCTCGCCGTACAAGAAAGACACTCTTCTTTTGAGTAAAGAGCACTCTTCTACTCTACTGTGTTTCCTATAGGGCCAGAACAGTGAGCTTGCTCAGAACAAAGAACTGTGCTTCCTACACACGGCCATATCTAGTTCAATTCTGCTTAGGAACCTGACAAGGACAGTAGATACTCTTCAGTCCAGTACACTGTAATTGCTGGGAACAGACACCAGTGCTGTTTGTCCTGTGTATGGCAATGGCAGCGCAATAGTGACTCTTCATACCAGAAAACAACTCTTGCTCGTAGGATCAGAAACTGCATGTGATTCAACACCTTTTAGGACTGGGAAACAAAAGCTAGCTCACCTTACAAGAAACACACTCTGCTTTAGAGAAAAGAGCACTCTTCTACTCTACTGTGTTTCCTATAGGGCCAGAATAGTGAGCTTGCTCAGAACAAAAGAACTGTGCTTCCTACTCATGGGCCATATCTAGTTCAACTCTGCTTAGGAAACTGACAAGAACAGTAGCTCCTCTTCAGTCCGATACACTGTACTTGCTGGGAACAGACGCGAGTGCTATTTGTCCTGTGTATGGCAATGGGAGCGCAATAGTGACTCTTCTTACCAGAAAACAACTCTTGCTTGTAAGACCAGAAACTTCATGTGATTCAACTCCATTTAGGACTGGGAAACAAATGCTAGCTCGCCCTACATGAAACACACTCTGCTTTTGAGCTATTTGCTCTATGTATGGCAAGGGGAGCGCAATAGTGACTTTCCTTACCAGAAAACAACTCTTGCTCTTAGGACCAGAAACTGCATGAGATTCAACTCCATTTAGGACTGGGAAACAAACGCTAGCTCGCCTTACAAAAACACACTCTGCTTTTGAGAAAAGAGCACTCTTCTACTCTACTGGGTTTCCTATGGTGTCCTAACAGTGAGCTTGCTCAGAACAAAAGAACTGTGCTTCCTACATAGGGCCCATAACTAGTTCAACTCTGCTTATGAAACTGACAAAAACAGTAGCTCCTCTTCAGTCCGATACACTGTACTTGCTGGGAACAGACGCGAGTGCTATTTGCACTGTGTATGGCAATGGGAGCGCAATAGTGACTTTCCTTACCAGAAAACAACTCTTGCTCGTAAGACCAGAAACTGCAGGTGATTCAACTCCATTTAGGACTGGGAAACAAGTGCTAGCTCGCCTTACATGAAACACACTCTGCTTTTGAGAAAAGAGCACTCTTCTATTCTACTGTGTTTCCTATGGGGTCCGAACAGTGAGCTTGCTCAGAACAAAAAAACTGTGCTTCCTACACACACGGGCCATATCTAGTTCAACTCTGCTTAGAAAACAAACAAGAACAGTAGCTCCTCTTCAGTCCAATACACTATACTTGCAGGGAACAGACGCGAGTGCTATTTGCACTGTGTATGGCAATTGGAGCACAATAGTGACTTGTCTTAGGAGAAAACAACTCTTGCTCGTAGGACAAAAAACTGCATGTGAGTCAACTCCATTTAGGACTGGGAAACAAACGCTAGCTCGACTTCCAAGAAACACACCCTGCTTTTGAGAAAAGAGCACTCTTCTACTCTACTGTGTTTCCTATGTGTTCCGAAAAGTGAGCTTGCTCAGAACAAAAAAACTGTGCTTCCTACACACAAGGCCATATCTAGTTCAAGTCCGCTTAGGAACCTGACAAAAACAGTAGATCCTCTTCAGTCCAATACACTGTACTTGCTGGGAAGAGACGCCAGTGCTATTTGTGCTGTGTATAGCAATGGCAGCGCAATAGTGACTCTTCTTACCAGAAAATAACCCTTGCTCGTAGGACGAGAAACTGCATGTGATTCCACTCCATTTAGGACTGGAAAACAAATGCTAGCTCGCCTTACATGAAACACACTATGCTTTTGAGAAAAGAGCACTCTTCTACTCTACTGTGTTTCCTATTGGCTCCCAACAGTGAGCTTGCTTAGAACAAAAGAACTGTGCTTCCTACACACACAGGCCATATCTAGTTCAACTCTGCATAGGAAACTGACAAGAACAGTAGCTCTTCTTCAGTCCGATACACTGTACTTGCTGGCAACAGACGCGAGTGCTATTTGCACTGTGTATGGCAATTGGAGCACAATAGTGACTCGTCTTACCACAAAAAAACTCTTGCTCGTAGGACAAAAAACTGAATGTGACTCAACTCCATTTAGGACTGGGAAACAAATGCTAGCTCGCCTTACAAGAAACACACTCTGCTTTAGAGAAAAGAGCACTCTTCTACTCTACTGTGTTTCCTATGGGGCCAGAGCAGTGAGCTTGCTCAGAACATAAGAACTGTGTTTCATACACACACGGGCCATATCTAGTTGATCTCTGCTTAGGAACCTGACAAGAACAGTAGCTCCTCTTCAGTCCAATACACTGTAATTGCTGGGAACAGACGCATGTGCTATTTGCACTGTGTATGGCAATGGGAACGCAATAGTGACTTTCCTTACCAGAAAACAACTCTTGCCCGTAGGACCAGAAACTGCATGTGATTCTACTCCATTTAGGACTGGGAAACAAATGCTAGCTCGCCTTACAAGAAACACACTCTGCTTTAGAGAAAAGAGCACTCTTCTACTCTACTGTGTTTCCTATGTGTTCTGAAAAGTGAGCTTGCTCAGAACAAAAAAACTGTGCTTCCTACACACGGCCATATCTAGTTCAAGTCTGCTTAGGAACCTGACAAGAACAGTAGATCCTCTTCAGTTCAATACACTGTACTTGCTGGGAACAGACGCCAGTGCTATTTGTTCTATGTATGGCAATGGCAGCGCAATAGTGACTCTTCTTAACAGAAAACAAATCTTGCTCGTAGGACCAGAAACTGCATGTGATTCCACTCCATTTAGGACTGGGAATCAAACTCTAGCTCGCTTTACAAGAAACACTCTGCTTTTGAGAAAAGAGCACTCTTCTACTCTTCTGTGTTTCCTATAGGGCCAGAACAGTGAGCTTGCTCAGAAAAAAAGAACTGTGCTTCCTACACACACGGGCTATATCTAGTTCAACTCTGCTTAGGAAACTGAGAAGAACTGTAGCTCCTTTTCAGTCCAATACACTGTACTTGCTGGGAACAGACGGGAGGGCTATTTACACTGTGTATGGCAATGGGAGTGCAATAGTGACTTTTCTTACCAGAAAACAACTCCTGCTCGTAGGACCAGAGACTGCATGTGATTCCAGTCCATTTTGGACTGGGAAACAAACGCTAGCTCGCCTTACAATAAACACATTCTGCTTTAGAGAAAAGAGCACTCTTCTACTCTACTGTGTTTCCTATGGGGTCAAAACAGTGAGCTTGCTCAGACCAAAAGAACTGTGCTTCCTACACACGCGGGCCATATCTAGTTCAACTCTGCTTAGGAAACTGACAAGAACAGTAGCTCCTCTTCAGTCCGATACACTGTACTTGCTGGGAACAGACGTGAGAGCTATTTGCACTATGTATGGCAAGGGGAGCACAATAGTGACTTTCCTTACCAGAAAACAGCTCTTGCTCTTAGGACCAGAAACTGCATGTGATTCAACTCCATTTAGGACTGGGAAACAAACGCTAGCTCGCCTTACAAGAAACACACTCTGCTTTAGAGAAAAGAGCACTCTTCTACTCTACTGTGTTTCCTATGATGTCCGAACAGTGAGCTTGCTCAGAACATAAGAACTGTGCTTCCTACACACTCGGCCATATCTAGTTCAATTCTGCTTAGGAACCTCACAAGAACAGTAGATCCTCTTCAGTCCAATACACTGTACTAGCTGGGAACAGACGTCAGTGCTATTTGTCCTATGTATGGCAATGGCAGCGCAATAGTGACTCTTCTTACCAGAAAACAACTCTTGCTAGTAAGACTAGAAACTGCATGTGATTCAACTCCATTTAGGACTGGGAAACAAACGCTAGCTCGCCTTACAAGAAAAACACTCTGCTTTAGAGAAAAGAGCACTCTTCCACTCTACTGTGTTTCCTATAGGGCCAGAAGAGTGAGCTTGCTCAGAATAAAAGAACTGTGCTTCCTACACACGGGCCATAACTAGTTCATCTCTGCTTAGGAAACTGACAAGAACAGTAGCTCCTCTTCAGTCCGATACACTGTACTTGCTGGGAACAGACGCGAGTGCTATTTGCACTGTGTATGGCAATGGGAGCGCAATAGTGACTTTCCTTACCAGAAAACAACTCTTGTTCATAGGACCAGAAACTGCATGTGATTCAACTCCATTTAGGACTAGGAAACAAACGCTAGCTCGCCTTACAAAAAGACACTCTGCTTTTGAGAAAAGAGCACTCTTCTACTCTACTGTGTTTCCTATGTGTTCCAAAAAGTGAGCTTGCTCAGAACAAAAGAACTGTGCTTCCTACACACACGGCCATATCTAGTTCAATTCTGCTTAGGAACCTGACAAGAACAGTAGATCCTCTTCAGTCCAATACACTGTACTTGCTGGGAACAGACGCCAGTGCTATTTGTCCTATGTATGGCAATGGCAGCGCAATAGTGACTCTTCTTACCAGAATACAACTCTTGCTCGTAGGACTAGAAACTGCATGTGATTCAACTCCATTTAGGACTGGGAAAGAAACGCTAGCTCGCCTTACAAGAAACACACTCTGCTTTAGAGAAAAGAGCACTTTTCCACTCTACTGTGTTTCCTATAGGGCCAGAACAGTGAGCTTGCTCAGTACAAAAGAACTGTGCTTCCTACACACGGGCCATAACTAGTTAAACTCTGCTTAGGAAACTGACAAGAACACTAGATCCTCTTCAGTCCAATACACTGTACTTGCTGGGAACAGACGCCAGTGCTATTTGTCCTGTGTATGGCAATGGCAGTGCAATAGTGACTCTTCTTACCAGAAAACAACTCTTGCTCGTAGGACCACAAACTGCATGTGATTCCACTCCATTTAGGACTGGGAAACAAACGCTAGCTCGCCTTACAAGAAAGACACTCTTCTTTTGAGTAAAGAGCACTCTTCTACTCTACTGTGTTTCCTATGTGGTCCGAACAGTGAGCTTGCTCAGAACAAAAGAACTGTGCTTTCTACACACGGGCCATATCTAATTAAACTCTCCTTAGGAAACAAACAAGAACAGTAGCTCCTCTTCAGTCCAATGCACTGTACTTGCGGGGAACAGACGCGAGTGCTATTTGCACTGTGTATGGCATTGGAGCACAATAGTGACTTGTCTTACCAGAAAATAACTCTTCGTCATTGGACAGAAAACTGCATGTGACTCAACTCCATTTAGGACTGGGAAACAAACGCTAGCTCGTCTTCCAAGAAACACACTCTGCTTTTGAGAAAAGAGCACTCTTCTACTCTACTGTGTTTCCTATGTGTTCCGAACAGTGAGCTTGCTCAGAACAAAAAAACTGTGCTTCCTACACACACAGCCATATCTAGATCAAGTCTGCTTAGGAACATGACAAGAACAGTAGATCCTCTTCAGTCCAATACACTGTACTTGCTGGGAACAGACGCCAGGGCTATTTGACCTGTGTATGGCAATGGCAGCGCAATAGTGACTCTTCTTACCAGAAAACAACTCTTGCTTGTAGGACCAGAAACTGCATGTGATTCAACTCCATTTATGACTATGAAACAAACGCTAGCTCGCCTTACAAAAACACACTCTGCTTTTGAGAAAAGAGCACTCTTCTACTCAACTGTGTTTCCAACAGGGCCAGAACAGTGAGCTTGTTCAGAACATAAGAACTGTGCTTCCTACACACACGGGCCATATCTAGTTCAACTCTGCTTAGGAAACTGACAAGAACAGTAGCTCCTATTCAGTCCAATACACTGTACTTGCTGGGAAAAGACGCGAGTGCTATTTGCCTTGTAAAGGGCAATGGGAGCACAATAGTGACTTTCCTTAGCAGAAAACAACTCTTGTTCATAGGACCAGAAACTGCATGTGATTCAACTCCATTTAGGACTAGGAAACAAACGCTAGCTCGCCTTACAAAAACACACTCCGCTTTTGAGAAAAGAGCACTCTTCTACTCTACTGTGTTTCCTATGTGTTCCGAAAAGTGAGCTTGCTCAGAACAAAAAAAACTGTGCTTCCTACACACGGCCATATCTAGTTCAAGTCTGCTTAGGAACCTGACAAGAACAGTAGATCCTCTTCAGTTCAATACACTGTACTTGCTGGGAACAGACGCCAGTGCTATTTGTTCTGTGTATGGCAATGGCAGCGCAATAGTGACTCTTCTTAACAGAAAACAAATCTTGCTCGTAGGACCAGAAACTGCATGTGATTCCACTCCATTTAGGACTGGGAATCAAACTCTAGCTCGCTTTACAAGAAACACACTCTGCTTTTGAGAAAAGAGCACTCTTCTACTCTTCTGTGTTTCCTATAGGGCCAGAACAGTGAGCTTGCTCAGAAAAAAAGAACTGTACTTCCTACACACACGGGCCATATCTAGTTCAACTCTGCTTAGGAACCCGAGAAGAACAGTAGCTCCTTTTCAGTCCAATACACTGCAATTGCTGGGAACAGACGGGAGGGCTATTTACACTGTGTATGGCAATGGGAGTGCAATAGTGACTTTCCTTACCAGAAAACAACTCCTGCTCGTAGGACCAGAGACTGCATGTGATTCCACTCCATTTTGGACTGGGAAACAAACGCTAGCTCGCCTTACAATAAACACATTCTGCTTTAGAGAAAAGAGCACTCTTCTACTCTACTGTGTTTCCTATGGGGTCAAAACAGTGAGCTTGCTCAGACCAAAAGAACTGTGCTTCCTACACACGCGGGCCATATCTAGTTCAACTCTGCTTAGGAAACTGACAAGAACAGTATCTCCTCTTCAGTCCGATACACTGTACTTGCTGGGAACAGACGTGAGAGCTATTTGCACTATGTATGACAAGGGGAGCACAACAGTGACTTTCCTTACCAGAAAACAGCTCTTGCTCTTAGGACCAGAAACTGCATGTGATTCAACTCCATTTAGGCCTGGGAAACAAAAACTAGCTCGCCTTACAAGAAACACACTATGCTTTTGAGAAAAGAGCACTCTTCTACTCTACTGTGTTTCCTATGATGTCCGAATAGTGAGCTTGCTCAGAACAAAAGAACTGTGCTTCCTACACACACGGCCATATCTAGTTCAATTCTGCTTAGGAACCTGACAAGAACAGTAGATCCTCTTCAGTCCAATACACTGTACTTGCGGGGAACAGACGCGAGTGCTATTTGCACTGTGTATGGCATTGGAGCACAATAGTGACTTGTCTTACCAGAAAACAACTCTTGCTCGTAGGACAAAAAACTGCATGTGACTCAACTCCATTTAGGACTGGGAAACAAACGCTAGCTCGACTTCCAAGAAACACACTCTGCTATTGAGAAAAGAGCACTCTTCTACTCTACTGTGTTTCCTATGTGTTCTGAACAGTGAGCTTGCTCAGAACAAAAGAACTGTGCTTCCTACACACACGGGCCATATCTAGTTCAACTCTCCTTAGGAAACTGACAAGAACAGTAGCTCCTCTTCCGTCCAATACACTGTACTTGCGGGGAACAGACGCGAGTGCTATTTGCACTGTGTATGGCAATTGGAGCACAATAGTGACTTGTCTTACCAGAAAACAACTCTTGCTCGTAGGACAAAAAACTGCATGTGACTCAACTCCATTTAGGACTGGGAAAGAAACACTAGCTCGACTTCCAAGAAGCACACTCTGCTTTTGAGAAAAGAGCACTCTTCTACTCTACTGTGTTTCCTATGGGGTCCAAACAGTGAGCTTGCTCAGAACAAAAGAACTGTGCTCCTACACGCACGGACCATATCTAGTTCAACTCTGCTTAGTAAACTGACAAGAAAAGTAGCTCCTATTCAGTCCAATACACTGTACTTGCTGGGAAAAGACGCGAGTGCTATTTGCCTTGTGAAGGGCAATGGGAGCGCAATAGTGACTTTCCTTACCAGAAAACAACTCTTGTTCATAGGACCAGAAACTGCATGTGATTCAACTCCATTTAGGACTAGGAAACAAACGCTAGCTCGCCTTACAAAAAGACACTCTGCTTTTGAGAAAAGAGCACTCTTCTACTCTACTGTGTTTCCTATGTGTTCCGAAAAGTGAGCTTGCTCAGAACAAAAAAACTGTGCTTCCTACAAACGGGCCATATCTAGTTCAACTCTGCTTTGGAAACTCACAAGAACAGTAGCTCCTCTTCAGTCCAATACACTGTACTTGCTGGGAACAGACGCGAGTGCTATTTGCACTGTGTATGGCAATGGGAGCGCAATAGTGACTTTCCTTACCAGAAAACAACTCTTGCTCGTAACACCAGAAACTGCATGTGATTCAACTCAATTTAGGACTGGGAAACAAACACTAGCTCGCCTTACATGAAAAACACTCTGCTTTTGAGAATAGAGCACTCTTCTACTCTACTGTGTTTCCTATGGGGTCCGAACAGTGAGCTTGCTCAGAACAAAAGAACTGTGCTTCCTACACACACGGGCCATATCTAGTTCAACTGTGCTTAGGAAACTGACAAGAACAGTAGCTCCTCTTCCGTCCAATACACTGTACTTGCGGGGAACAGACACGAGTGCTATTTGCATTGTGTATGGTAATTGGAGAACAATAGTGACTTGTCTTACCAGAAAACAACTTGTGCTCATAGGACAAAAAACTGCATGTGACTCAACTCCATTTAGGACTGGGAAACAAACGCTAGCTCGCCTTACAAGAAACAAACTCTGCTTTTGAGAAAAGAGCACTCTTCTACTCTACTGTGTTTCCTATGTGTTCCGAACAGTGAGCTTGCTCAGAACAAAAAAACTGTGCTTCCTACACACACGGCCATATCTAGTTCAAGTCTGCTTAGGAACCTGACAAGAACAGTAGATCCTCTTCAGTCCAATACACTGTACTTGCTGGGAACAGACGCCAGTGCTATTTGTCCTGTGTATGGCAATTGGAGCACAATAGAGTCTTGTCTTACCAGAAAACATCTCTTGCTCGTAGGACAAAAAACTGCATGTGAGTCAACTCCATTTAGGACTGGGAAACAAACGCTAGCTTGACTTCTAAGAAACACATTCTGCTTTTGATAAAAGAGCACTCTTCTACTCTACTTTGTTTCCTATAGGGCCAGAACAGTGAGCTTGCTCAGAACAAAAAAACTGTGCTTCCTACTCACATGGCCATATCTAGTTCAAGTCTGCTTAGGAACCTGACAAGTACAGTAGATCCTCTTCAGTTCAATAGACTGTACTTGCTGGGAACAGACGCCAGTGCTATTTGTCCTGTGTATGGCAATGGCAGCGCAATAGTTACTCTTCTTAACAGAAAACAAATCTTGCTCTTAGGACCAGAAACTTCATGTGATTCAACTCCATTTAGGACTGGGAAACAAACTCTAGCTCGCTTTACAAGAAACACACTCTGCTTTTGAGAAAAGAGCACTCTTCTACTCTACTGTTTTTCCTATAAAGCCAGAACAGTGAGCTTGCTCAGAACAAAAGAACTGTGCTTCCTACACACGGGCCATAACTAGTTCAACTCTCCTTAGGAAACTGACAAGAACAGTAGCTCCTCTTCAGTCCGATACATTGTACTTGCTGGGAACAGACGCGAGTGCTATTTGTACTGTGTATGGCAATGGGAGTGCAATAGTAACTTTCCTTACCAGAAAACAACTCTTGATCATAGGAGCAGAAACTGCATGTGATTCAACTCCATTTAGGACTGGGAAACAAATGCTAGCTCGCCTTATATGAAACACACTCTGCTCTTGAGAAAAGAGCACTCTTCTAATCTACTGTGCTTCCTATGGGGTCCGAACAGTGAGCTTACTCAGAACAAAAGAACTGTGCTTCCTACACACACGGGCCATATCTAGTTCAACTCTGCTTAGGAAACTGACAAGAACAGTAGATCTTCTTCAGTCCAATACAGTGTACTTGCGGGGAACAGACGCGAGTGCTATTTGCACTGTGTATGGCAATTGGAGCACAATAGTGACTCGTCTTACCAGAAAACAATTCTTGCTCGTAGGACAAAAAACTGCATGTGACTCAACTCCATTTAGGACTGGGAAACAAACGCTAGCTCTCCTTACAAGAAACACACTCTGCTTTTGAGAAAAGAGCACTCTTCTACTCTACTGTGTTTCCTATAGGGCCAGAACAGTGAGCTTGCTCAGAACAAAAGAGCTGTGCTTCCTACACACGGGCCATATCTAGTTCAACTCTGCTTAGGAAACTGACAAGAACAGTAGATCCTATTCAGTCCAATACACTGTACTTGCTGGGAACAGACGCGAGTGCTATTTGCACTGTGTATGGCAATGGGAGCACAATAGTGACTTTCCTTACCAGAAAACAAGCCTTGCTCGTAGGACAAAAAATTGCATGTGACTCAACTCCATTTAGGACTGGGAAACAAACGCTAGCTCAACTTCCAAGAAACACACTTTGCTTTTGAGAAAAGAGCACTCTTCTACTCTACTGTGTTTCCTACATGTTCCGAACAGTGAGCTTGCTCAGAAAAAAAAACTGTGCTTCCTACTCACACGGCCATATCTAGTTCAAGTCTGCTTAGGAACCTGACAAGAACAGTAGATCCTCTTCAGTTCAATACACTGTACTTGCTGGGAACAGACGCCAGTGCTATTTGTCCTGTGTATGGCAATGGCAGTGCAATAGTGACTCTTCTTACCATAAAACAACTCTTGCTCCTAGGACCAGAAACTGCATGTGATTCAACTCCATTTAGGACTGGGAAACAAATTGTAGCTCGCCTTACATGAAACACACTCTGCTTTAGAGAAAAGAGCACTCTTCTACTCTACTGTGTTTCCTATAGGGCCAGAACAGTGAGCTTGCTCAAAACAAAAGAACTGTGCTTCCTACATACGGCCCATAACTAGTTCAACTCTGCTTATGAAACTGACAAGAACAGTAGCTCCTCTTCAGTCCGATACACTGTACTTGCTAGGAACAGACGCGAGTGCTATTTGCACTGTGTATGGCAATGGGAGCGCAATAGTGACTTTCCTTACCAGAAAACATCTCTTGCTCGTAGGACCAGAAACTGCATGTGATTCAACTCCATTTAGGACTGGGGAACAAGTGCTAGCTCGCCTTACATGAAACACACTCTGCTTTTGAGAAAAGAGCACTCTTCTATTCTACTGTGTTTCCTATGGGGTCCGAACAGTGAGCTTGCTCAGAACAAAAGAACTGTGCTTCCTACACACACGGGCCATATCTAGTTCAACTCTGCCTAGGAAACAAACAAGAACAGTAGCTCCTCTTCAGTCCAATACACTGTACTTGTGGCGAACAGACGCGAGTGCTATTTGCACTGTGTATGGCAATTGGAGCACAATAGTGACTTGTCTTACGAGAAAACAACTCTTGCTCGTAGGACAAAAAACTGCATGTGAGCCAACTCCATTTAGGACTGGGAAACAAACGCTAGCTCGACTTCCAAGAAACACACTCTGCTTTTGAGAAAAGAGCACTCTTCTACTCTACTGTGTTTCCTATGTGTTCCGAAAAGTGAGCTTTCTCAGAACAAAAAAACTGTGCTTCCTACACACAAGGCCATATCTAGTTCAAGTCTGCTTAGGAACCTGACAAAAACAGTAGATCCTCTTCAGTCCAATACACTGTACCTGCTGGAAACAGACGCCAGTGCTATTTGTGCTGTGTATGGCCATGGCAGCGCAATAGTGACTCTTCTTACCAGAAAACAACCCTTGCTCGTAGGACGAGAAACTGCATGTGATTCCACTCCATTTAGGACTGGGAAACAAATGCTAGCTCGCCTTACATGAAACACACTCTGCTTTTGAGAAAAGAGCACTCTTCTACTCTACTGTGTTTCCTATTGGCTCCGAACAGTGAGCTTTCTTAGAACAAAAGAACTGTGCTTCCTACACACACAGGCCATATCTAGTTCAACTCTGCTTAGGAAACTGACAAGAACAGTAGCTCATTTTCAGTCCGATACACTGTACTTGCTGGGAACAGACGTGAGTGCTATTTGAACTGTGTATGGCAATAGGAGCACAATAGTGACTCGTCTTACCAGAAAAAAACTCTTGCTCATAGGACAAAAAACTGCATGTGACTCAACTCCATTTAGGACTGGGAAACAAATGCTAGCTTGCCTTACAAGAAACACACTCTGCTTTAGAGAAACGAGCACTCTTCTACTCTACTGTGTTTCCTATGGGGCCAGAGCAGTGAGCTTGCTCAGAACATAAGAACTGTGCTTCCTACACACACGGGCCATATCTAGTTCAACTCTGCTTAGGAACCTGACAAGAACAGTAGCACATCTTCAGTCCAATAAACTGTAATTGCTGGGAACAGATGCATGTGCTATTTGCACTGTGTATGGTAATGGGAGCGCAATAGTGACTTTCCTTACCAGAAAACAACTCTTGCTCGTAGGAGAGAAACTGCATGTGATTCCACTCCATTTAGGACTGGGAAACAAATGCTAGCTCGCCTTACAAGAAACACACTCTGCTTTTGAGAAAAGAGCACTCTTCTACCCTACTGTGTTTCCTATAGGGACAGAACAGTGAATTTGCTCAGAACATAAGAACTGTGCTTCCTACACACACGGGCCATATCTAGTTCAACTCTGCTTAGGAAACTGACAAGAACAGTAGCTCCTCTTCAGTCCGATACACTGTACTTTCTGGGAATAGACGCGAGAGCTATTTGCACTATGTATGGCAAGGGGAGCGCAATAGTGACTTTCCTTACCAGAAAACAACTCTTGCTCTTTGGACCAGAAACTGCATGAGATTCAAGTCCATTTAGGACTGTGAAACAAACGCTAGCTTGCCTTACATAAAACACACTCTGCTTTAGAGAAAGCAGCACTCTTCTACTCTACTGTTTTTCCTATGTTGTCCGAACAGTGAGCTTGCTCAGAAAAAAAGAACTGTGCTTCCTACACACACGGCCATATCTAGTTCAATTCTGCTTAGGAACCTGACAAGAACAGTAGATCCTCTTCAGTCCAATACACTGTATTTGCGGGGAACAGACGCGAGTGCTTTTTGCACTGTGTATGGCATTGGAGCACAATAGTGACTTGTCTTACGAGAAAAAAATATTGCTCATAGGACAAAAAACTGCATGTGACCCAACTCCATTTAGGACTGGGAAACAAACGCTAGCTCGACTTCCAAGAAACACACTCTGCTTTTGAGAAAAGAGCACTCTTCTACTCTACTGTGTTTCCTATGTGTTCCGAACAGTGAGCTTGCTCAGAACAAAAAAACTGTGCTTCTTACACACACGGCCATATCTAGTTCAATTCTGCTTAGGAACCTGACAAGAACAGTAGATCCTCTTCAGTCCAATACACTGTACTTGCTGGGAACAGACGCCAGTGCTATTTGTCCTGTGTATGGCAATGGGAGCGCAATAGTGACTCTTCTTACCAGAAAACAACCCTTGCTCGTAGGACCAGAAACTGCATGTGATTCAACTCCATTTAGGACTGGGAAACAAACGCTAGCTCGCCTTACAAGAACACACTCTGCTTTTGAGAAAAGAGCACTCTTCTACTCTACTGGGTTTCCTATGGTGTCCGAACAGTGAGCTTGCTCAGAACAAAAGAACTGTGCTTCCTACACACACGGCCATATCTAGCTCAATTCTGCTTAGGAACCTGACAAGAACAGTAGATCCTCTTCAGTCCAATACACTGTACTTCCTGGGAACAGACGCCAGTGCTATTTGTCCTGTGTATGGCAATGGCAGCGCAATAGTGACTCTTCTTACCATAAAACAACTCTTGCTCTTAGGACTAGAAACTGCATGTGAGTCAACTCCATTTAGGACTGGGAAACAAACGCTAGTTCACCTTACAAGAAACACACTCTGCTTTAGAGAAAAGAGCACTCTTCTACTCTACTGTGTTTCCTATAGGGCCAGAACAGTGAGCTTGCTCAAAACAAAAGAACTGTGCTTCCTACATAGGGCCCATAACTAGTTCAACTCTGCTTATGAAACTGACAAGAACAATACCTCCTCTTCAGTCCGATACACTGTACTTGCTGGGAACAGACGCGAGTGCTATTTGCACTGTGTATGGCAATGGGAGCGCAATAGTGACTTTCCTTACCAGAAAACAACTCTTGCTCGTAGGACCAGAAACTGCATGTGATTCAACTCCATTTAGGACTGGGGAACAAGTGCTAGCTCGCCTTACATGAAACACACTCTGCTTTTGAGAAAAGAGCCCTCTTCTATTCTACTGTGTTGCCTATGGGGTCCGAACAGTGAGCTTGCTCAGAACAAAAGAACTGTGCTTCCTACACACACGGGCCATGTCTAGTTCAACTCTGCTTAGGAAACAAACAAGAACAGTAGCTCCTCTTCATTCCAATACACTGTACTTGCGGGGAACAGACGCGAGTGCTATTTGTATTGTGTATGGCAATTGGAGCACAATAGTGACTTGTCTTACGAGAAAACAACTCTTGCTTGTAGGACAAAAAACTGCATGTGAGTCAACTCCATTTAGGACTGGGAAACAAACGCTAGCTCGACTTCCCAGAAACACACTCTGCTTTTGAGAAAAGAGCACTCTTCTACTCTACTGTGTTTCCTATGTGTTCCGAAAAGTGAGCTTGCTCAGAACAAAAAAACTGTGCTTCCTACACACAAGGCCATATCTAGTTCAAGTCTGCTTAGGAACCTGACAAAAACAGTAGATCCTCTTCAGTCCAATACACTGTACTTGCTGGGAACAGACGCCAGTGCGATTTGTGCTGTGTATGGCAATGGCAGCGCAATAGTGACTCTTCCTTCCAGAAAACAACCCTTGCTCATAGGAAGAGAAACTGCATGTGATTCCACTCCATTTAGGACTGGGAAACAAATGCTAGCTCGCCTTACATGAAACACACTATGCTTTTGAGAAAAGAGCACTCTTCTACTCTACTGTGTTTCCTATTGGCTCCCAACAGTGAGATAGCTTAGAACAAAAGAACTGTGCTTCCTACACACACAGGCCATATCTAGTTCAACTCTGCATAGGAAACTGACAAGAACAGTAGCTCCTCTTCAGTCCGATACACTGTACTTGCTGGCAAAAGACGCGAGTGCTATTTGCACTGTGTATGGCAATTGGAGCACAATAGTGACTCGTCTTACCAGAAAAAAACTCTTGCTCGTAGGACAAAAAACTGCATGTGACTCAACTCCATTTAGGACTGGGAAACAAATGCTAGCTCGCCTTACAAGAAACACACTCTGCTTTAGAGAAAAGAGCACTCTTCTACTCTACTGTGTTTCCTATGGGGCCAGAGCAGTGGGCTTGCTCAGAACATAAGAACTGTGTTTCATACACACACGGGCCATATCTAGTTGATCTCTGCTTAGGAACCTGACAAGAACAGTAGCTCCTCTTGAGTCCAATACACTGTAATTGCTGGGAACAGACGCATGTGCTATTTGCACTGTGTATGGCAATGGGAGCGCAATAGTGACTTTCCTTACCAGAAAACAACTCTTGCTCGTAGGACCAGAAACTGCATGTGATTCTACTCCATTTAGGACTGGGAAACAAATGCTAGCTCGCCTTACAAGAAACACACTCTGCTTTTGAGAAAAGAGCACTCTTCTACTCTACTGTGTTTCCTATGGGGTCCGAACAGTGAGCTTGCTCAGAACAAAAGAACTGTGCTTTCTACACACACGGGCCATATCTAATTAAACTCTCCTTAGGAAACGAACAAGAACAGTAGCTCCTCTTCAGTGCAATACACTGTACTTGCGGGGAACAGACGCGAGTGCTATTTGCACTGTGTATGGCATTGGAGCACAATAGTGACTTGTCTTACCAGAAAATAACTCTTCCTCATTGGACAAAAAACTGCATGTGACTCAACTCCATTAAGGACTGGCAAACAAACGCTAGCTCGACTTCCAAGAAACACACTCTGCTTTTGAGAAAAGAGCACTCTTCTACTCTACTGTGTTTCCTATGTGTTCCGAACAGTGAGCTTGCTCAGAACAAAAAAACTGTGCTTCCTACACACGGCCATATCTAGTTCAAGTCTGCTTAGGAACCTGACATAAACAGTAGATCCTCTTCAGTCCAATACACTGTACTTGCTGGGAACAGACGCCAGTGCTATTTGTCCTGTGTATGGCAATGGCAGCGCAATAGTGACTCTTCTTACCAGAAAACAACTCTTGCTTGTAGGACCAGAAACTGCATGTGATTCAACTCCATTTAGGACTAGGAAACAAACGCTAGCTCGCCTTACAAAAACACACTCTGCTTTTGAGAAAAGAGCACTCTTCTACTCTACTGTGTTTCCAATAGGGCCAGAACAGTGAGCTTGTTCAGAACATAAGAACTGTGCTTCCTACACACACCGGCCATATCTAGTTCAACTCTGCTTAGGAAACTGACAGGAGCAGTAGCTCCTCTTCAGTCCGATACACTGTACTTGCTGGGAATAGACGCGAGAGCTATTTGCACTATGTATGGCAATGGGAGCGCAATAGTGACTTTCCTTACCAGAAAACAACTCTTGCTCTTAGGACCAGAAACTGCATGAGATTCAACTCCATTTAGGACTGGGAAACAAACGCTAGCTCGCCTTACAAGAAACACACTCTGCTTTTGAGAAAAGAGCACTCTTCTACTCTACTGTGTTTCCTATGATGTCCGAACAGTGAGCTTGATCAGAACAAAAGAACTGTGCTGCCTACACATACGGCCATATCTAGTTCAATTCTGCTTAGGAACCTGACAAGAACAGTAGATCCTCTTCAGTCCAATACACTGTACTTGCGGGGAACAGACACGAGTGCTATTTGCACTGTGTATGGAATTGGAGCACAATAGTGACTTGTCTTACCAGAAAACAACTCTTGCTCGTAGGACAAAAAACTGCATGTGACTCAACTCCATTTAGGACTGGGAAACAAACGCTAGCTCGACTTCCAAGAAACACACTCTGCTTTTGAGAAAAGAGCACTCTTCTACTCTACTGTGTTTCCTATGTGTTCTGAACAGTGAGCTTGCTCAGAACAAAAGAACTGTGCTTCCTACACGCTCGGACCATATCTAGTTCAATTCTGCTTAGTAAACTGACAAGAACAGTAGCTCCTGTTCAGTCCAATACACTGTACTTGCTGGGAAAAGACGTGAGTGCTATTTGCCTTGTAAAGGGCAATGGGAGCACAATAGTGACTTTCCTTACCAGAAAACAACTCTTGTTCATAGGACCAGAAACTGCATGTGATTCAACTCCATTTAGGACTAGGAAACAAACGCTAGCTCGCCTTACAAAAACATACTCTGCTTTTGAGAAAAGAGCACTCTTCTACTCTACTGTGTTTCCTATGAGTTCCGAAAAGTGAGCTTGCTCAGAACAAAAAAACTGTGCTTCCTACACACGGCCTTATCTAGTTCAAGTCTGCTTAGGAACCTCACAAGAACAGTAGATCCTCTTCAGTTCAATACACTGTACTTACTGGGAACAGACGCCAGTGCTTTTTGCACTGTGTATGGCATTGGAGCACAATAGTGACTTGTCTTACGAGAAAACAACTATTGCTCGTAGGACAAAAAACTGCATGTGACCCAACTCCATTTAGGACTGGGAAACAAACGCTAGCTCGACTTCCAAGAAACACACTCTGCTTTTGAGAAAAGAGCACTCTTCTACTCTACTGTGTTTCCTATGATGTCCGAACAGTGAGCTTGATCAGAACAAAAGAACTGTGCTGCCTACACACACGGCCATATCTAGTTCAATTCTGCTTAGGAACCTGACAAGAACAGTAGATCCTCTTCAGTCCAATACACTGTACTTGCGGCGAACAGACACGAGTGCTATTTGCACTGTGTATGGAATTGGAGCACAATAGTGACTTGTCTTACCAGAAAACAACTCTTGCTCGTAAGACAAAAAACTGCATGTGACTCAACTCCATTTAGGACTGGGAAACAAACGCTAGCTCGACTTCCAAGAAACACACTCTGCTTTTGAGAAAAGAGCACTCTTCTACTCTACTGTGTTTCCTATGTGTTCCGAACAGTGAGCTTGCTCAGAACAAAAGAACTGTGCTTCCTACACGCTCGGACCATATCTAGTTCAATTCTGCTTAGTAAACTGACAAGAACAGTAGCTCCTGTTCAGTCCAATACACTGTACTTGCTGGGAAAAGACTCGAGTGCTATTTGCCTTGTAAAGGGCAATGGGAGCACAATAGTGACTTTCCTTACCAGAAAACAACTCTTGTTCATAGGACCAGAAACTGCATGTGATTCAACTCCACTTAGGACTAGGAAACAAACGCTAGCTTGCCTTACAAAAACATACTCTGCTTTTGAGAAAAGAGCACTCTTCTACTCTACTGTGTTTCCTATGTGTTCCGAAAAGTGAGCTTGCTCAGGACAAAAAAACTGTGCTTCCTACACATGGCCATATCTAGTTCAAGTCTGTTTAGGAACCTGACAAGAACAGTAGATCCTCTTCAGTTCAATACACTGTACTTGCTGGGAACAGACGCCAGTGCTTTTTGCACTGTGTATGGCATTGGAGCACAATAGTGACTTGTCTTACGAGAAAACAGCTATTGCTCGTAGGACAAAAAACTGCATGTGACCCAACTCCATTTAGGACTGGGAAACAAACGCTAGCTCGACTTCCAAGAAACACACTCTGCTTTTGAGAAAAGAGCACTCTTCTACTCTACTGTGTTTCCTATGTGTTCCGAACAGTGAGCTTGCTCAGAACAAAAAAACTGTGCTTCCTACACACACGGCCATATCTAGTTCAAGTCTGCTTAGGAACCTGACAAGAACAGTAGATCAACTTCAGTCCAATACAGTGTACTAGCTGGGAACAGACGTCAGTGCTATTTGTCCTATGTATGGCAATGGCAGCGCAATAGTGACTCTTCTTACCAGAAAACAACTCTTGCTAGTAGGACTAGAAACTGCATGTGATTCAACTCCATTTAGGACTGGGAAACAAACGCTAGCTCGCCTTACAAGAAAAACACTCTGCTTTAGAGAAAAGAGCACTCTTCCACTCTACTGTGTTTCCTATAGGGCCAGAAGAGTGAGCTTGCTCAGAATAAAAGAACTGTGCTTCCTACACACGGGCCATAACTAGTTCATCTCTGCTTAGGAAACTGACAAGAACAGTAGCTAATCTTCAGTCCGATACACTGTACTTGCTGGGAACAGACGCGAGTGCTATTTGCACTGTGTATGGCAATGGGAGCGCAATAGTGACTTTCCTTACCAGAAAACAACTCTTGATCGTAGGACCAGAAACTGCATATGATCAACTCCATTTAGGACTGGGAAAGAAATGCTAGCTCGCCTTACATGAAACACACTCTGCTTTTGAGAAAAGAGCACTCTTCTACTCTATTGTGTTTCCCATGGGGTCCAAACAGTGAGCTTGCTCAGAACAAAAGAACTGTGCTTCCTACGCACACGGCCATATCTAGTTCAATTCGGCTTACGAACCTGACAAGAACAGTAGATCCTCTTCAGTCCAATTCACTGTATTTGCTGGGAACAGACGCCAGTGCTATTTGTCCTGTGTATGGCAATGGCAGCGCAATAGTGACTCTTCTTACCAGAATACAACTCTTGCTCGTAGGACTAGAAACTGCATGTGATTCAACTCCATTTAGGACTGGGAAAGAAACGCTAGCTCGCCTTACAAGAAACACACTCTGCTTTAGAGAAAAGAGCACTCTTCCACTCTACTGTGTTTCCTATAGGGCCAGAACAGTGAGCTTGCTCAGAACAAAAGAACTGTGCTTCCTACACACGGGCCATAACTAGTTCAACTCTGCTTAGGAAACTGACAAGAACAGCAGCTCCTCTTCCGTCCAATACACTGTACTTGCTGGGAACAGACGCGAGTGCTATTTGCACTGTGTATGGCAATGGGAGCGCAATAGTGACTTTCCTTACCAGAAAACAACTCTTGATCATAGGACCAGAAACTGCATGTGATCAACTCCATTTAGGACTGGGAAACAAATGCTAGCTCGCCTTACATGAAACACACTCTGCTTTTGAGAAAAGAGCACTCTTATACTCTACTGAGTTTCCTATGGGGTCCGAACAGTGAGCTTGCTCAGAACAAAAGAACTGTGCTTCCTACACACACGGCCATATCTAGTTCAACTGTGCTTAGGAAACTGACAAGAACAGTAGCTCCTCTTCTGTCCAATACACTGTACATGCGGGGAACAGACGCGAGTGCTATTTGCACTGTGTATGGCAAATGGAGCACAATAGTGACTTGTCTTACCAGAAAACAACTTTTTCTCATAGTACAAAATACTGCATGTGACTCAACTCCATTTAGGACTGGGAAATAAACGCTAGTTCGCCTTACAATAAACACATTCTGCTTTAGAGAAAAGAGCACTCTTCTACTCTATGTGTTTCCTATGTGTTCCAAACAGTGAGCTTGCTCAGAACAAAAAAACTGTGCTTCCAACACACACGGCCATATCTAGTTCAACTCTGCTTAGGAAACTGATAAGAACACTAGATCCTCTTCAGTCCAATACACTGTACTTGCTGGGAACAGTCGCCAGTGCTATTTGTCCTGTGTATGGCAATGGCAGTGCAATAGTGACTCTTCTTACCAGAAAACAACTCTTGCTCGTAGGACCAGAAACTGCATGTGATTCCACTCCATTTAGGACTGGGAAACAAATGCTAGCTCGCCTTACAAGAAAAACACTCTGCTTTAGAGAAAAGAGCACTCTTCCACTCTACTGTGTTTCCTATAGGGCCAGAAGAGTGAGCTTGCTCAGAATAAAAGAACTGTGCTTCCTACACACAGGCCATAACTAGTTCATCTCTGCTTAGGAAACTGACAAGAACAGTAGCTCCTCTTCAGTCCGATCCACTGTACTTGCTGGGAACAGACGCGAGTGCTATTTGCACTGTGTATGGCAATGGGAGCGCAATGGTGACTTTCCTTACCAGAAAACAACTCTTGATCGTAGGACCAGAAACTGCATATGATCAACTCCATTTAGGACTGGGAAACAAATGCTAGCTCGCCTTACATGAAACACACTCTGCTTTAGAGAAAAGAGCACTCTTCTACTCTACTGTGTTTCCTATGTGTTCTGAACAGTGAGCTTGCTCAGAACAAAAGAACTGTGCTTCCTACACTCACGGACCATATCTAGTTCAATTCTGCTTAGTAAACTGACAAGAACAGTAGCTCCTATTCAGTCCAATACACTGTACTTGCTGGGAAAAGACGCGAGTGCTATTTGCCTTGTAAAGGGCAATGGGAGCGCAATAGTGACTTTCCTTACCAGAAAACAACTCTTGTTCATAGGACCAGAAACTGCATGTGATTCAACTCCATTTAGGACTAGGAAACAAACGCTAGCTCGCCTTACAAAAAGACACTCTGCTTTTGAGAAAAGAGCACTCTTCTACTCTACTGTGTTTCCTATGTGTTCCGAAAAGTGAGCTTGCTCAGAACAAAAGAACTGTGCTTCCTACACACACGGCCATATCTAGTTCAAGTCTGCTTAGGAACCTGACAAGAACAGTAGAACCTCTTCAGTCCAATACACTGTACTTGCTGGGAACAGACGCCAGTGCTATTTGTCCTATGTATGGCAATGTCAGCGCAATAGTGACTCTTCTTGCCAGAATACAACTCTTGCTCGTAGGACTAGAAACTGCATGTGATTCAACTCCATTTAGGACTGGGAAAGAAACGCTAGCTCGCCTTACAAGAAACACACTCTGCTTTAGAGAAAAGAGCACACTTCCACTCTACTGTGTTTCCTATAGGGCCAGAACAGTGAGCTTGCTCAGTACAAAAGAACTGTGCTTCCTACACACGGGCCATAACTAGTTCAACTCTGCTTAGGAAACTGACAAGAACACTAGATCCTCTTCAGTCCAATACACTGTACTTGCTGGGAACAGACGCCAGTGCTATTTGTCCTGTGTATGGCAATGGCAGTGCAATAGTGACTCTTCTTACCAGAAAACAACTCTTGCTCGTAGGACCACAAACTGCATGTGATTCCACTCCATTTAGGACTGGGAAACAAACGCTAGCTCGCCTTACAAGAAAGACACTCTTCTTTTGAGTAAAGAGCACTCTTCTACTCTACTGTGTTTCCTATAGGGCCAGAACAGTGAGCTTGCTCAGAACAAAGAACAGTGCTTCCTACACACGGCCATATCTAGTTCAATTCTGCTTAGGAACCTGACAAGGACAGTAGATCCTCTTCAGTCCAGTACACTGTAATTGCTGGGAACAGACACCAGTGCTGTTTGTACTGTGTATGGCAATGGCAGCGCAATAGTGACTCTTCATACCAGAAAACAACTCTTGCTCGTAGGATCAGAAACTGCATGTGATTCAACACCATTTAGGACTGGGAAACAAAAGCTAGCTCACCTTACAAGAAACACACTCTGCTTTAGAGAAAAGCGCACTCTTCTACTCTACTGTGTTTCCTATAGGGCCAGAATAGTGAGCTTGCTCAGAACAAAAGAACTGTGCTTCCTACTCATGGGCCATATCTAGTTCAACTCTGCTTAGGAAACTGACAAGAACAGTAGCTCCTCTTCAGTCCGATACACTGTACTTGCTGGGAACATACGCGAGTGCTATTTGTCCTGTGTATGGCAATGGGAGCGCAATAGTGACTCTTCTTACCAGAAAACAACTCTTGCTCGTAAGACCAGAAACTTCATGTGATTCAACTCCATTTAGGACTGGGAAACAAATGCTAGCTCTCCTTACATGAAACACACTCTGCTTTTGAGAAAAGAGCACTCTTCTACTCTACTGTGCTTCCTATGGGGTCCGAACAGTGAACTTGCTCAGAACAAAAGAACTGTGCTTCCTACACACACAGGCCATATCTAGTT
This sequence comes from Peromyscus eremicus, assembly GCF_949786415.1. Classification (NCBI taxonomy): domain Eukaryota; kingdom Metazoa; phylum Chordata; class Mammalia; order Rodentia; family Cricetidae; genus Peromyscus; species Peromyscus eremicus. The sequence goes on along the minus strand of NW_026734890.1, from coordinate 139,965 downwards.
CAACTCTGCTTAGGAAACTGACAAAAACAGTAGATCCTCTTCAGTGCAATACAATGTACTTGCGGGCAACAGACGCAAGTGCTATTTGCACTGTGTATGGCAATTGGAGCACAATAGTGACTCGTCTTACCAGAAAACAACTCTTGCTCGTAGGACAAAACACTGCATGTGACTCAACTCCATTTAGGACTGGGAAACAAATGCAAGCTCGCCTTACAAGAAACACACTCTGCTTTTGAGAAAAGAGCACTCTTCTACTCTACTGTGTTTCCTATGGGGTCCGAACAGTGAGCTGCTCAGAACAAAAGAACTGTGCTTCCTACACACAAGGCCATATCTAGTTCAATTCTGCTTAGGAACCTGACAAGAACAGTAGATCCTCTTCAGTCCAATACATACTTGCTGGGAACAGACGCCAGTGCTATTTGTCCTGTGTATGGCAATGGCAGCACAATAGTGACTCTTCTTACCAGAAAACAACTCTTGCTTGTAGGACCAGAAACTGCATGTGATTCAACTCCATTTAGGACTGGGAAACAAAAGCTAGCTCACCTTGCAAGAAACACACTCTGCTTTAGAGAAAAGAGCACTCTTCTACTCTACTGTTTTTCCTATAGGGCCAGAACAGTGAGCTTGCTCAGAACAAGAGAACTGTGCTTCCTACACACGGGCCATATCTCGTTCAACTCTGCTTAGGAAACTGACAAGAACAGTAGCTCCTCTTCAGTCCGATACACTGTACTTGCTGGGAACAGACGCGAGTGCTATTTGCACTGTGTATGGCCATGGGAGCGCAATAGTGACTTTCCTTACCAGAAAACAACTCTTGCTCGTAAGACCAGAAACTGCATGTGATTCAACTCCATTTAGCACTGGGAAACAAATGGTAGCTCGCCTTACATGAAACACACTCTGCTTTTGAGAAAAGACCACTATTCTACTCTACTCTGTTTCCTATGGGTTCCAAACAGTGAGCTTGCTCAGAACAAAAGAACTGTGCTTCCTACAAACACGGGCCATATCTAGTTCAACTCTCCTTAGGAAACTGACAAGAACAGTAGCTCCTCTTCCGTCCAATACACTGTACTTGCGGGGAACAGACGCGAGTGCTATTTGCACTGTGTATGGCAATTGGAGCACAATAGTGACTTGTCTTACCAGAAAACTACTCTTGCTCGTAGGACAAAAAACTGCATGTGACTCAACTCCATTTAGGACTGGGAAAGAAACACTAGCTCGACTTCCAAGAAGCACACTCTGCTTTTGAGAAAAGAGCACTCATCTACTCTACTGTGTTTCCTATGGGGTCCAAACAGTGAGCTTGCTCAGAACAAAAGAACTGTGCTCCTACACGCACGGACCATATCTAGTTCAACTCTGCTTAGTAAACTGACAAGAACAGTAGCTCCTATTCAGTCCAATACACTGTACTTGCTGGGAAAAGACGCGAGTGCTATTTGCCTTGTGAAGGGCAATGGGAGCGCAATAGTGACTTTCCTTACCAGAAAACAACTCTTGTTCATAGGACCAGAAACTGCATGTGATTCAACTCCATTTAGGACTAGGAAACAAACGCTAGCTCGCCTTACAAAAACACACTCTGCTTTTGAGAAAAGAGCACTCTTCTACTAACTGTGTTTCCTATGTGTTCCGAAAAGTGAGCTTGCTCAGAACAAAAAAACTGTGCTTCCTACACACGGGCCATATCTAGTTCAACTCTGCTTTGGAAACTGACAAGAACAGTAGCTCCTCTTCAGTCCGATACACTGTACTTGCTGGGAACAGACGCGAGTGCTATTTGCACTGTGTATGGCAATGGGAGCGCAATAGTGACTTTCCTTACCAGAAAACAACTCTTGCTCGTAACACCAGAAACTGCATGTGATTCAACTCAATTTAGGACTGGGAAACAAACTCTAGCTCGCCTTACATGAAAAACACTCTGCTTTTGAGAATAGAGCACTCTTCTACTCTACTGTGTTTCCTATGGGGTCCGAACAGTGAGCTTGCTCAGAACAAAAGAACTGTGCTTCCTACACACACGGGCCATATCTAGTTCAACTGTGCTTAGGAAACTGACAAGAACAGTAGCTCCTCTTCCGTCCAATACACTGTACTTGCGGGTAACAGACGCGAGTGCTATTTGCATTGTGTATGGTAATTGGAGAACAATAGTGACTTGTCTTACCAGAAAACAACTTGTGCTCATAGGACAAAAAACTGCATGTGACTCAACTCCATTTAGGACTGGGAAACAAACGCTAGCTCGCCTTACAAGAAACAAACTCTGCTTTTGAGAAAAGAGCACTCTTCTACTCTACTGTGTTTCCTATGTGTTCCGAACAGTGAGCTTGCTCAGAACAAAAAAACTGTGCTTCCTACACACACGGCCATATCTAGTTCAAGTCTGCTTAGGAACCTGACAAGAACAGTAGATCCTCTTCAGTCCAATACACTGTACTTGCTGGGAACAGACGCCAGTGCTATTTGTCCTGTGTATGGCAATTGGAGCACAATAGTGACTTGTCTTACCAGAAAACATCTCTTGCTCGTAGGACAAAAAACTGCATGTGAGTCAACTCCATTTAGGACTGGGAAACAAACGCTAGCTCGACTTCTAAGAAACACATTCTGCTTTTGATAAAAGAGCACTCTTCTACTCTACTTTGTTTCCTATAGGGCCAGAACAGTGAGCTTGCTCAGAACAAAAAAACTGTGCTTCCTACTCACACGGCCATATCTAGTTCAAGTCTGCTTAGGAACCTGACAAGTACAGTAGATCCTCTTCAGTTCAATAGACTGTACTTGCTGGGAATAGACGCCAGTGCTATTTGTCCTGTGTATGGCAATGGCAGCGCAATAGTTACTCTTCTTAACAGAAAACAACTCTTGCTCTTAGGACCAGAAACTTCATGTGATTCAACTCCATTTAGGACTGGGAAACAAACTCTAGCTCGCTTTACAAGAAACACACTCTGCTTTTGAGAAAAGAGCACTCTTCTACTCTACTGTGTTTCCTATAAAGCCAGAAGAGTGAGCTTGCTCAGAAAAAAAGAACTGTGCTTCCTACACACGGGCCATAACTAGTTCAACTTTCCTTAGGAAACTGACAAGAACAGTAGCTCCTCTTCAGTCCGATACACTGTACTTTCTGGGAATAGACGCGAGAGCTATTTGCACTATGTATGGCAAGGGGAGCGCAATAGTGACTTTCCTTACCAGAAAACAACTCTTGCTCTTTGGACCAGAAACTGCATGAGATTCAAGTCCATTTAGGACTGTGAAACAAACGCTAGCTTGCCTTACATAAAACACACTCTGCTTTTGAGAAAAGAGCACTCTTCTACTCTACTGTTTTTCCTAATTTGTCCGAACAGTGAGCTTGCTCAGAAAAAAAGAACTGTGCTTCCTACACACACGGCCATATCTAGTTCAATTCTGCTTAGGAACCTGACAAGAACAGTAGATCCTCTTCAGTCCAATACACTGTATTTGCGGGGAACAGACGCGAGTGCTTTTTGCACTGTGTATGGCATTGGAGCACAATAGTGACTTGTCTTACGAGAAAAAAACTATTGCTCGTAGTACAAAAAACTGCATGTGACCCAACTCCATTTAGGACTGGGAAACAAACGCTAGCTCGACTTCCAAGAAACACACTCTGCTTTTGAGAAAAGAGCACTCTTCTACTCTACTGTGTTTCCTATGTGTTCCGAACAGTGAGCTTGCTCAGAACAAAAAAACTGTGCTTCCTACACACACGGCCATATCTAGTTCAATTCTGCTTAGGAACCTGACAAGAACAGTAGATCCTCTTCAGTCCAATACACTGTACTTGCTGGGAACAGACGCCAGTGCTATTTGTCCTGTGTATGTCAATGGCAGCGCAATAGTGACTCTTCTTATCAGAAAACAACCCTTGCGCGTAGGACCAGAAACTGCATGTGATTCAACTCCATTTAGGACTGGGAAACAAACGCTAGCTCCCCTTACAAGAACACACTCTGCTTTTGAGAAAAGAGCACTCTTCTACTCTACTGGGTTTCCTATGGTGTCCGAACAGTGAGCTTGCTCAGAACAAAAGAACTGTGCTTCCTACACACACGGCCATATCTAGCTCAATTCTGCTTAGGAACCTGACAAGAACAGTAGATCCTCTTCTGTCCAATACACTTTACTTGCTGGGAACAGACGCCAGTGCTATTTGTCCTGTGTATGGCAATGGCAGCGCAATAGTGACTCTTCTTACCATAAAACAACTCTTGCTCTTAGGACTAGAAACTGCATGTGATTCAACTCCATTTAGGAATGGGAAACAAACGCTAGTTCACCTTACAAGAAACACACTCTGCTTTAGAGAAAAGAGCACTCTTCTACTCTACTGTGTTTCCTATAGGGCCAGAACAGTGAGCTTGCTTAGAACAAAAGAACTGTGCTTCCTACACACACAGGCCATATCTAGTTCAACTCTGCATAGGAAACTGACAAGAACAGTAGCTCCTCTTCAGTCCGATACACTGTAGTTGCTGGCAACAGACGCGAGTGCTATTTGCACTGTGTATGGCAATTGGAGCACAATAGTGACTCGTCTTACCAGAAAAAAACTCTTGCTCGTAGGACAAAAAACTGCATGTGACTCAACTCCATTTAGGACTGGGAAACAAATGCTAGCTCGCCTTACAAGAAACACACTCTGCTTTAGAGAAAAGAGCACTCTTCTACTCTACTGTGTTTCCTATGGGGCCAGAGCAGTGAGCTTGCTCAGAACATAAGAACTGTGTTTCATACACACACGGGCCATATCTAGTTGATCTCTGCTTAGGAACCTGACAAGAACAGTAGCTCCTCTTGAGTCCAATACACTGTAATTGCTGGGAACAGACGCATGTGCTATTTGCACTGTGTATGGCAATGGGAGCGCAATAGTGACTTTCCATACCAGAAAACAACTCTTGCTCGTAGGACCAGAAACTGCATGTGATTCTACTCCATTTAGGACTGGGAAACAAATGCTAGCTCGCCTTACAAGAAACACACTCTGCTTTTGAGAAAAGAGCACTCTTCTACTCTACTGTGTTTCCTATGGGGTCCGAACAGTGAGCTTGCTCAGAACAAAAGAACTGTGCTTTCTACACACACGGGCCATATCTAATTAAACTCTCCTTAGGAAACAAACAAGAACAGTAGCTCCTCTTCAGTGCAATACACTGTACTTGCGGGGAACAGACGCGAGTGCTATTTGCACTGTGTATGGCATTGGAGCACAATAGTGACTTGTCTTACAAGAAAATAACTCTTCCTCATTGGACAAAAAACTGCATGTGACTCAACTCCATTAAGGACTGGGAAACAAACGCTAGCTCGACTTCCAAGAAACACACTCTGCTTTTGAGAAAAGAGCACTCTTCTACTCTACTGTGTTTCCTATGTGTTCTGAACAGTGAGCTTGCTCAGAACAAAAAAACTGTGCTTCCTACACACGGCCATATCTAGTTCAAGTCTGCTTAGGAACCTGACAAGAACAGTAGATCCTCTTCAGTCCAATACACTGTACTTGCTGGGAACAGACGCCAGTGTTATTTGTCCTGTGTATGGCAATGGCAGCGCAATAGTGACTCTTCTTACCAGAAAACAACTCTTGCTTGTAGGACCAGAAACTGCATGTGATTCAACTCCATTTAGGACTAGGAAACAAACGCTAGCTCGCCTTACAAAAACACACTCTGCTTTGAGAAAAGAGCACTCTTCTACTCTACTGTGTTTCAAATAGGGCCAGAACAGTGAGCTTGTTCAGAACATAAGAACTGTGCTTCCTACACACACGGGCCATATCTAGTTCAACTCTGCTTAGGAAACTGACAGGAGCAGTAGCTCCTCTTCAGTCCGATACACTGTACTTGCTGGGAATAGACGCGAGAGCTATTTGCACTATGTATGGCAAGGGGAGCGCAATAGTGACTTTCCTTACCAGAAAACAACTCTGGCTCTTAGGACCAGAAACTGCATGAGATTCAACTCCATTTAGGACTGGGAAACAAACGCTAGCTCGCCTTACAAGAAACACACTCTGCTTTTGAGAAAAGAGCACTCTTCTACTCTACTGTGTTTCCTATGATGTCCGAACGGTGAGCTTGATCAGAACAAAAGAACTGTGCTGCCTACACACACGGCCATATCTAGTTCAATTCTGCTTAGGAACCTGACAAGAACAGTAGGTCCTCTTCAGTCCAATACACTGTACTTGCGGGGAACAGACACGAGTGCTATTTGCACTGTGTATGGAATTGGAGCACAATAGTGACTTGTCTTACCAGAAAACAACTCTTGCTCGTAGGACAAAAAACTGCATGTGACTCAACTCCATTTAGGACTGGGAAACAAACGCTAGCTCGACTTCCAAGAAACACACTCTGCTTTTGAGAAAAGAGCACTCTTCTACTCTCTACTCTACTGTGTTTCCTATGTGTTCCGAACAGTGAGCTTGCTCAGAACAAAAGAACTGTGCTTCCTACACGCTCGGACCATATCTAGTTCAATTCTGCTTAGTAAACTGACAAGAACAGTAGCTCATGTTCAGTCCAATACACTGTACTTGCTGGGAAAAGACGTGAGTGCTATTTGCCTTGTAAAAGGGCAATGGGGAGCACAATAGTGACTTTCCTTACGCAAGAAAACAACTCTTGTTCATAGGACCAGAAACTGCATGTGATTCAACTCCATTTAGGACTAGGAAACAAACGCTAGCTCGCCTTACAAAAACATACTCTGCTTTTGAGAAAAGAGCACTCTTCTACTCTACTGTGTTTTCTATGTGTTCCGAAAAGTGAGCTTGCTCAGAACAAAAAAACTGTGCTTCCTACACACGGCCATATCTAGTTCAAGTCTGCTTAGGAACATGACAAGAACAGTAGATCCTCTTCAGTTCAATACACTGTACTTACTGGGAACAGACGCCAGTGCTTTTTGCACTTTGTATGGCATTGGAGCACAATAGTGACTTGTCTTACGAGAAAACAACTATTGCTCGTAGGACAAAAAACTGCATGTGACCCAACTCCATTTAGGACTGGGAAACAAACGCTAGCTCGACTTCCAAGAAACACACTCTGCTTTTGAGAAAAGAGCACTCTTCTACTCTACTGTGTTTCCTATGTGTTCCAAACAGTGAGCTTGCTCAGAACAAAAAAACTGTGCTTCCTACACACACGGCCATATCTAGTTCAAGTCTGCTTAGGAACCTGACAAGAACAGTAGATCAACTTCAGTCCAATACAGTGTACTAGCTGGGAACAGACGTCAGTGCTATTTGTCCTATGTATGGCAATGGCAGCGCAATAGTGACTCTTCTTACCAGAAAACAACTCTTGCTAGTAGGACTAGAAACTGCATGTGATTCAACTCCATTTAGGACTGGGAAACAAACGCTAGCTCGCCTTACAAGAAAAACACTCTGCTTTAGAGAAAAGAGCACTCTTCCACTCTACTGTGTTTTCCTATAGGGCCAGAAGAGTGAGCTTGCTCAGAATAAAAGAACTGTGCTTCCTACACACGGGCCATAACTAGTTCATCTCTGCTTAGGAAACTGACAAGAACAGTAGCTCCTCTTCAGTCCGATACACTGTACTTGCTGGGAACAGAAGCGAGTGTTATTTGCACTGTGTATGGCAATGGGAGCGCAATAGTGACTTTAATTACCAGAAAACAACTCTTGATCGTAGGACAAGAAACTGCATATGATCAACTCCATTTAGGACTGGGAAAGAAATGCTAGCTCGCCTTACATGAAACACACTCTGCTTTTGAGAAAAGAGCACTCTTCTACTCTATTGTGTTTCCCATGGGGTCCAAACAGTGAGCTTGCTCAGAACAAAAGAACTGTGCTTCCTACACACACGGCCATATCTAGTTCAATTCGGCTTAGGAACCTGACAAGAACAGTAGATCCTCTTCAGTCCAATACACTGTACTTGCTGGGAACAGACGCCAGTGCTATTTGTCCTGTGTATGGCAATGGCAGCGCAATAGTGACTCTTCTTACCAGAATACAACTCTTGCTCGTAGGACTAGAAACTGCATGTGATTCAACTCCATTTTAGGACTGGGAAAGAAACGCTAGCTCGCCTTACAAGAAACACACTCTGCTTTAGAGAAAAGAGCACTCTTCCACTCTACTGTGTTTCCTATAGGGCCAGAACAGTGAGCTTGCTCAGAACAAAAGAACTGTGCTTCCTACACACGGGCCATAACTAGTTCAACTCTGCTTAGGAAACTGACAAGAACAGCAGCTCCTCTTCCGTCCAATACACTGTACTTGCTGGGAACAGACGCGAGTGCTATTTGCACTGTGTATGGCAATGGGAGCGCAATAGTGACTTTCCTTACCAGAAAACAACTCTTGATCGTAGGACCAGAAACTGCATGTGATCAACTCCATTTAGGACTGGGAAACAAATGCTAGCTCGCCTTACATGAAACACACTCTGCTTTTGAGAAAAGAGCACTCTTATACTCTACTGAGTTTCCTATGGGGTCCGAACAGTGAGCTTGCTCAGAACAAAAGAACTGTGCTTCCTACACACACGGCCATATCTAGTTCAACTGTGCTTAGGAAACTGACAAGAACAGTAGCTCCTCTTCTGTCCAATACACTGTACATGCGGGGAACAGACGCGAGTGCTATTTGCACTGTGTATGGAAAATGGAGCACAATAGTGACTTGTCTTACCAGAAAACAACTTTTTCTCATAGTACAAAAAACTGCATGTGACTCAACTCCATGTAGGACTGGGAAATAAACGCTAGCTCGCCTTACAAGAAACACACTCTGCTTTTGAGAAAAGAGCACTCTTCTACTCTATGTGTTTCCTATGTGTTCCAAACAGTGAGCTTGCTCAGAACAAAAAAACTGTGCTTCCAACACACACGGCCATATCTAGTTCAACTCTGCTTAGGAAACTGACAAGAACACTAGATCGTCTTCAGTCCAATACACTGTACTTGCTGGGAACAGACGCCAGTGCTATTTGTCCTGTGTATGGCAATGGCAGTGCAATAGTGACTCTTCTTACCAGAAAACAACTCTTGCTCGTAGGACCAGAAACTGCATGTGATTCCACTCCATTTAGGACTGGGAAACAAAAGCTAGCTCGCCTTACAAGAAAAACACTCTGCTTTAGAGAAAAGAGCACTCTTCCACTCTACTGTGTTTCCTATAGGGCCAGAAGAGTGAGCTTGCTCAGAATAAAAGAACTGTGCTTCCTACACACAGGCCATAACTAGTTCATCTCTGCTTAGGAAACTGACAAGAACAGTAGCTCCTCTTCAGTCCGATACACTGTACTTGCTGGGAACAGACGCGAGTGCTATTTGCACTGTGTATGGCAATGGGAGCGCAATGGTGACTTTCCTTGCCAGAAAACAACTCTTGATCGTAGGACCAGAAACTGCATATGATCAACTCCATTTAGGACTGGGAAAGAAATGCTAGCTCGCCTTACATGAAACACACTCTGCTTTAGAGAAAAGAGCACTCTTCTAATCTATTGTGTTTCCTATGGGGTCCAAACAGTGAGCTTGCTCAGAACAAAAGAACTGTGCTTCCTACACTCACGGACCATATCTAGTTCCATTCTGCTTAGTAAACTGACAAGAACAGTAGCTCCTATTCAGTCCAATACACTGTACTTGCTGGGAAAAGACGCAAGTGTTATTTGCCTTGTAAAGTGCAATGGGAGCGCAATATTGACTTTCCTTACCAGAAAACAACTCTTGTTCATAGGACCAGAAACTGCATGTGATTCAACTCCATTTGGACTAGGAAACAAACGCTAGCTCGCCTTACAAAAACACACTCTGCTTTAGAGAAAAGAGCACTCTTCTACTCTACTGTGTTTCCTATGTGTTCCAAACAGTGAGCTTGCTCAGAACAAAAAAACTGTGCATCCTACACACACGGCCATATCTAGTTCAATTCTGCTTAGGAACCTGACAAGAACAGTAGATCCTCTTCAGTCCAATACACTGTACTTGCTGGGAACAGACGCCAGTGCTATTTGTCCTATGTATGGCAATAGCAGCACAATAGTGACTCTTCTTACTAGAATACAACTCTTGCTCGTAGGACTAGAAACTGCATGTGATTCAACTCCATTTAGGACTGGGAAACAAACGCTAGCTCGCCTTACAAGAAACACACTCTGCTTTAGAGAAAAGAGCACTCTTCCACTCTACTGTGTTTCCTATAGGGCCAGAACAGTGAGCTTGCTCAGAACAAAAGAACTGTGCTTCCTACACACAGGCCATAACTAGTTCAACTCTGCTTAGGAAACTGACAAGAACAGCAGCTCCTCTTCAGTCCAATACACTGTACTTGCTGGGAACAGACGCGAGTGCTATTTGCACTGTGTATGGCAATGGGAGCGCAATAGTGACTTTCCTTACCAGAAAACAACTCTTGATCGTAGGACCAGAAACTGCATGTGATCAACTCCATTTAGGACTGGGAAACAAATGCTAGCTCGCCTTACATGAAACACACTCTGCTTTTGAGAAAAGAGCACTCTTATACTCTACTGAGTTTCCTATGGGTCCGAACAGTGAGCTTGCTCAGAACAAAAGAACTGTGCTTCCTACACACACGGGCAGTATCTAGTTCAACTCTGCTTAGGAAACTGACAAGAACACTAGATCCTCTTCACTCCAATACACTGTACTTGCTGGGAACAGACGCCAGTGCTATTTGTCCTGTGTATGGCAGTTGCAGCGCAATAGTGACTCTTCTTACCAGAAAACAACTCTTGCTCGTAGGACCAGAAACTGCATGTGATTCAACTCCATTTAGGACTGGGAAACAAATGCTAGCTCACCTTACAAGAAACAATATCTGCTTTAGAGAAAAGAGCACTCTTCTACTCTACTGTGTTTCCTATAGGGCCAGAACAGTGAGCTTGCTCAGAACAAAAGAACTGTGCTTCCTACACACGGGCCATATCTAGTTCAACTCTGCTTAGGAAACTGACAAGAACAGTAGCTCCTCTTCAGTCCGATACACTGTACTTGCTGGGAACAGACGCGAGTGCTATTTGCACTGTGTATGGCAATGGGAGCGCAATAGTGACTTTCCTTACCAGAAAACAACTCTTGATCGTAAAACCAGAAACTGCATGTGATTCAACTCCATTTAGGACTGGGAAACAAATGCTAGCTCGCCTTACATAAAACACAATCTGCTTTTGAGAAAAGAGCACTCTTCTACTCTACTGTGTTTCCTATGGGGTCCGTACAGTGAGCTTGCTCAGAACAAAAGAACTGTGCTTCCTAAACACACGGCCATATCTAGTTCAACTGTGCTTCGGAAACTGACAAGAACAGTAGCTCCTCTTCCGTACAATACACTGTACTTGCGGGGAACAGACGCGAGTGCTATTTGCACTGTGTATGGCAAATGGAGCACAATAGTGACTTGTCTTACCAGAAAACAACTTTTTCTCATAGTACAAAAAACTGCATGTGACTCAACTCCATTTAGGACTGGGAAATAAACGCTAGCTCGCCTTACAAGAAACACACTCTGCTTTTGAGAAAAGAGCACTCTTCTACTCTATGTGTTTCCTATGTGTTCCAAACAGTGAGCTTGCTCAGAACAAAAAAACTGTGCTTCCAACACACACGGCCATATCTAGTTCAACTCTGCTTAGGAAACTGACAAGAACACTAGATCCTCTTCAGTCCAATACACTGTACTTGCTGGGAACAGACGCCAGTGCTATTTGTCCTGTGTATGGCAATGGCAGTGCAATAGTGACTCTTCTTACCAGAAAACAACTCTTGCTCGTAGGACCAAAAACTGCATGTGATTCCACTCCATTTAGGACTGGGAAACAAACGCTAGCTCGCCTTACAAGAAACACACTTTGCTTTTGAGAAAAGAGCACTCTTCTACTCTACTGTGTTTCCTATGGGGTCCGAACAGTGAGCTTGCTCAGAACAAAAGAACTGTGCTTCCTACACACACGGGCCATATCTAGTTCAACTCTGCTTAGGAAACTGACAAGAACACTAGATCCTCTTCCGTCCAATACACTGTACTTGCGGGGAACAGACGCGAGTGCTATTTGCACTGTGTATGGCAATTGGAGCACAATAGTGACTCGTCTTACCAGAAAACAACTCTTGCTTGTAGGACAAAAAACTGCATGTGTCTCAACTCCATTTAGGACTGGGAAACAAACGCTAGCTCGCCTTACAAGAAAGACACTCTTCTTTTGAGTAAAGAGCACTCTTCTACTCTACAGTGTTTCCTATAGGGCCAGAACAGTGAGCTTGCTCAGAACAAAGAACTGTGCTTCCTACACACGGCCATATCTAGTTCAATTCTGCTTAGGAACCTGACAAGGACAGTAGATCCTCTTCAGTCCAGTACACTGTAATTGCTGGAAACAGACACCAGTGCTGTTTGTCCTGTGTATGGCAATGGCAGCGCAATAGTGACTCTTCATACCAGAAAACAACTCTTGCTCGTAGGATCAGAAACTGCATGTGATTCAACACCATTTAGGACTGGGAAACAAAAGCTAGTTCACCTTACAAGAAACACACTCTGCTTTAGAGAAAAGCACACTCTTCTACTCTACTGTGTTTCCTATAGGGCCAGAATAGTGAGCTTGATAAGAACAAAAGAACTGTGCTTCCTACTCATGGGCCTTATCTAGTTCAACTCTGCTTAGGAAACTGACAAGAACAGTAGCTCCTCTTCAGTCCGATACACTGTACTTGCTGGGAACAGACGCCAGTGCTATTTGTCCTGTGTATGGCAATGGGAGCGCAATAGTGACTCTTCTTACCAGAAAACAACTCTTGCTCATAAGACCAGAAACTTCATGTGATTCAACTCCATTTAGGACTGGGAAACAAATGCTAGCTCGCCTTACATGAAACACACTCTGCTTTTGAGAAAAGAGCACTCTTCTACTCTACTGTGCTTCCTATGGGGTCCGAACAGTGAACTTGCTCAGAACAAAAGAACTGTGCTTCCTACACACACGGGCCATATCTAGTTCAACTCTGCTTAGGAAACTGACAAAAACAGTAGATCCTCTTCAGTACAATACAATGTACTTGCGGGGAACAGACGCGAGTGCTATTTGCACTGTGTATGGCAATTGGAGCACAATAGTTACTCGTCTTACCAGAAAACAACTCTTGCTCGTAGGACAAAACACTGCATGTGACTCAACTCCATTTAGGACTGGGAAACAAATGCAAGCTCGCCTTACAAGAAACACACTCTGCTTTTGAGAAAAGAGCACGCTTCTACTCTACTGTGTTTCCTATGGGGTCCGAACAGTGAGCTGCTCAGAACAAAAGAACTGTGCTTCCTACACACACGGCCATATCTAGTTCAATTCTGCTTAGGAACCTGACCAGAACAGTAGGTCCTCTTCAGTCCAATACACTGTACTTGCTGGGAACAGACGCCAGTGCTATTTGTCCTGTGTATGGCAATGGCAGCACAATAGTGACTCTTCTTACCAGAAAACAACTCTTGCTTGTAAGACCAGAAACTGCATGTGATTCAACTCCATTTAGGACTGGGAAACAAAAGCTAGCTCACCTTGCAAGAAACACACTCTGCTTTAGAGAAAAGAGCACTCTTCTACTCTACTGTTTTTCCTATAGGGCCAGAAGAGTGAGCTTGCTCAGAACAAGAGAACGGTGCTTCCTACACATGGGCCATATCTCGTTCAACTCTGCTTAGGAAACTGACAAGAACAGTAGCTCCTCTTCAGTCCGATACACTGTACTTGCTGGGAACAGACGCGAGTGCTATTTGCACTGTGTATGGCAATGGGAGCGCAATAGTGACTTTCCTTACCAGAAAACAACTCTTGCTCGTAAGACCAGAAACTGCATGTGATTCAACTCCATTTAGGACTGGGAAACAAATGCTAGCTCGCCTTACATGAAACACACTCTGCTTTTGAGAAAAGAGCACTCTTCTACTCTATTGTGTTTCCTATCGGTTCCAAACAGTGAGCTTGCTCAGAACAAAAGAACTGTGCTTCCTACACACACGGGCCATATCTAGTTCAACTCTCCTTAGGAAACTGACGAGAACAGTAGCTCCTCTTCCGTCCAATACACTGTACTTGCGGGGAACAGACGCGAGTGCTATTTGCAATGTGTATGGCAATTGGAGCACAATAGTGACTTGTCTTACCAGAAAACAACTCTTGCTCGTAGGACAAAAAACTGCATTTGACTCCACTCCATTTAGGACTGGGAAAGAAACACTAGCTCGACTTCCAAGAAGCACACTCTGCTTTTGAGAAAAGAGCACTCTTCTACTCTACTGTGTTTCCTATGGGGTCCAAACAGTGACCTTGCTCAGAACTAAAGAACTGTGCTTCCTACACGCACGGACCATATCTAGTTCAACTCTCCTTAGTAAACTGACAAGAACAGTAGCTCCTATTCAGTCCAATACACTGTATTTGCTGGGAAAAGACACGAGTGCTATTTGCCTTGTGAAGGGCAATGGGAGCGCAATAGTGACTTTCCTTACCAGAAAACAACTCTTGTTCATAGGACCAGAAACTGCATCTGATTCAACTCCATTTAGGACTAGGAAACAAACGCTAGCTCGCCTTACATGAAACACACTCTGCTTTTGAGAAAAGAGCACTCTTCTACTCTACTGTGTTTCCTATGTGTTCCGAAAAGTGAGCTTGCTCAGAACAAAAAAACTGTGCTTCCAACACACACGGGCCATATCTAGTTCAAGTCTGCTTAGGAACCTGACAAGAACAGTAGATCCTCTTCAGTCCAATACACTGTACTTGCTGGGAACAGACGCCAGTGCTATTTGTCCTGTGTATGGCAATTGGAGCACAATAGTGACTTGTCTTACCAGAAAACATCTCTTGCTCGTAGGACAAAAAACTGCATGTGACTCAACTTCATTTAGGACTGGGAAACAAATGCTAGCTCGACTTCCAAGAAACACACTCTGCTTTTGATAAAAGAGCACTCTTCTACTCTACTTTGTTTCCTATAGGGCCAGAACAGTGAGCTTGCTCAGAACAAAAAAACTGTGGTTCCTACTCACACGGCCATATCTAGTTCAAGTCTGCTTAGGAACCTGACAAGTACAGTAGATCCTCTTCAGTTCAATAGACTGTACTTGCTGGGAAAAGATGCCAGTGCTATTTGTCCTGTGTATGGCAATGGCAGTGCAATAGTTACTCTTCTTAACAGAAAACAACTCTTGCTCTTAGGACCAGAAACTTCATGTGATTCAACTCCATTTAGGACTGGGAAACAAACTCTAGCTTGCTTTACAAGAAACACTCTCTGCTTTTGAGAAAAGAGCACTCTTCTACTCTACTGTGTTTCCTATAAGGCCAGAACAGTGAGCTTGCTCAGAAAAAAAGAACTGTGCTTCCTACACACGGGCCATAACTAGTTCAACTCTGCTTTGGAAACTGACAAGAAAAGTAGCTCCTCTTCAGTCCGATACACTGTACTTGCTGGGAACAGACGCGAGTGCTATTTGCACTGTGTATGGCAATGGGAGCGCAATAGTGACTTTCCTTACCAGAACACAACTCTTGCTCGTAACACCAGAAACTGCATGTGATTCAACTCAATTTAGGACTGGGAAACAAACTCTAGCTCGCCTTACATGAAACACACTCTGCTTTTGAGAAAAGAACACTCTTCTACTCTACTGTGTTTCCTATGGGGTCCGAACATTGAGCTTGCTCAGAACAAAAGAACTGTGCTTCCTACACACACGGGCCATATCTAGTTCAACTGTGCTTAGGAAACTGACAAGAACAGTAGCTCCTCTTCCGTCCAATACACTTTACTTTCGGGGAACAGACGCGAGTGCTATTTGCATTGTGTATGGTAATTGGAGAACAATAATGACTTGTCTTACCAGAAAACAACTTTTGCTCATAGGACAAAAAACTGCATGTGACTCAACTCCATTTAGGACTGGGAAACAAACGCTAGCTCGCCTTACAAGAAACAAACTCTGCTTTTGAGAAAAGAGCACTCTTCTACTCTACTGTGTTTCCTATGTGTTCCGAACAGTGAGCTTGCTCAGAACAAAAAAACTGTGCTTCCTACACACACGGCCATATCTAGTTCAAGTCTGCTTAGGAACCTGACAAAAACAGTAGATCCTCTTCAGTCCAATACACTGTACTTGCTGGGAACAGACGCCAGTGCTATTTGTCCTGTGTATGGCAATTGGAGCACAATAGTGACTTGTCTTACCAGAAAACATCTCTTGCTCATAGGACAAAAAACTGCATGTGACTCAACTCCATTTAGGACTGGGAAACAAACGCTAGCTCGACTTCCAAGAAACACACTCTGCTTTTGATAAAAGAGCACTTTTCTACTCTACTTTGTTTCCTATAGGGCCAGAACAGTGAGCTTGCTCAGAACAAAAAAACTGTGCTTCCTACTCACACGGCCATATCTAGTTCAAGTCTGCTTAGGAACCTGACAAGTACAGTAGATCCTCTTCAGTTCAATAGACTGTACTTGCTGGGAACAGACGCCAGTGCTATTTTTCCTGTGTATGGCAATGGCAGCGCAATAGTTACTCTTCTTAACAGAAAACAACTCTTGCTCTTAGGACCAGAAACTTCATGTGATTCAACTCCATTTAGGACTGGGAAACAAACTCTAGCTCGCTTTACAAGAAACACACTCTGCTTTTGAGAAAAGAGCACTCTTCTACTCTACTGTGTTTCCTATAAGGCCAGAACAGTGAACTTGCTCAGAAAAAAAGAACTGTGCTTCCTACATACGGGCCATAACTAGTTCAACTTTGCTTAGGAAACTGACAAGAAAAGTAGCTCCTCTTCAGTCCGATACACTGTACTTGCTGGGAACAGACGCGAGTGCTATTTGCACTGTGTATGGCAATGGGAGCGCAATAGTGACTTTCCTTACCAGAAAACAACTCTTGCTCGTAGGACCAGAAACTGCATGTGATTCAACTCCATTTAGGACTGGGAAACAAATGCTAGCTCGCCTTACATGAAACACACTCTGCTTTTGAGAAAAGAGCACTCTTCTAATCTACTGTGCTTCCTATGGGGTACGAACAGTGAGCTTACTCAGAACAAAAGAACTGTGCTTCCTACACACACGGGCCATATCTAGTTCAACTCTGCTTAGGAAACTGACAAGAACAGTAGATCGTCTTCAGTCCAATACACTGTACTTGCGGGGAACAGACGCGAGTGCTATTTGCACTGTGTATGGCAATTGGAGCACAATAGTGACTCGTCTTACCAGAAAACAATTCTTGCTCGTAGGACAAAAAACTGCATGTGACTCAACTCCATTTAGGACTGGGAAACAAACGCTAGCTCTCCTTATAAGAAACACACTCTGCTTTTGAGAAAAGAGCACTCTTCTACTCTACTGTGTTTCCTATAGGGCCAGAACAGTGAGCTTGCTCAGAACAAAAGAACTGTGCTTCCTACACACGGGCCTTATCTAGTTCAACTCTGCTTAGGAAACTGACAAGAACAGTAGCTCCTCTTCAGTCCGATACACTGTACCTGCTGGGAACAGAGGCGAGTGCTATTTGCACTGTGTATGGCAATGGGAGCACAATAGTGACTTTCCTTACCAGAAAACAAGTCTTGCTCGTAGGACAAAAAATTGCATGTGACTCAACTCCATTTAGGACTGGGAAACAAACGCTAGCTCAACTTCCAAGAAACACACTTTGCTTTTGCGAAAAGACCACTCTTCTACTCTACTTGTTTCCTATATGTTCCGAACAGTGAGCTTGCTCAGAAAAAAAAAAACTGTGCTTCCTACTCACACGGCCATATCTAGTTCAAGTCTGCTTAGGAACCTGACAAGAACAGTAGATCCTCTTCAGTTCAATACACTGTACTTGCTGGGAACAGACGCCAGTGCTGTTTGTCCTGTGTATGGCAATGGCAGTGCAATAGTGACTCTACTTACCATAAAACAACTCTTGCTCGTAGGACCAGAAACTTCATGTGATTCAACTCCATTTAGGACTGGGAAACAAATTCTAGCTCGCTTTACAAGAAACACACTCTGCTTTTGAGAAAAGAGCACTCTTCTACGCTACTGTGTTTCCAATAGGGCCAGAACAGTGAGCTTGCTCAGAACAAAATAACTGTGCTTCCTACACACACGGGCCATATCTAATTCAACTCTGCTTAGGAAACCAACAAGAACAGTAGCTCCTCTTCAGTCCAATACACTGTACTTGCTGGGAACAGACAGGAGGGCTATTTGCACTGTGTATGGCAATGGGAGCGCAATAGTGACTTTCCTTACCAGAAAACAACGCTTGCTCGTAGGACCAGAAACTGCATGTGATTCCACTCCATTTAGGACTGGAAAACAAACGGTAGCTTGCCTTACAAGAAACACACTCTGCTTTAGACAAAAGAGCACTCTTCTACTCTACTGTGTTTCCTATGGGGTCCAAACAGTGAGCTTGCTCAGAACAAAAGAACTGTGCTTCCTACACACACGGCCCATATCTAGTTCAAATCTGCTTAGGAAACTGACAAGAACAGTAGCTCCTATTCAGTCCAATACACTGTACTTGCTGGGAAAAGACGCGAGTGCTACTTGCACTGTGTATGGCAATGGGAGCGCAATAGTTACTTTCCTTACCAGAAAACAACTCTTGCTCGTAGGACCAGAAACTGCATGTGATTCAACTCCATTTAGGACTGGGAAACAAATGCTAGCTTGCATACATGAAACACACTCTGCTTTTGAGAAAAGAGTACTATTCTACTCTACTGTGTTTCCTATGCGGTCCGAAGAGTGAGTTTGCACAGAACAAAATAACTGTGCTTCCTACACACATGGGCCATATCTAGTTCAACTCTGCTTAGGAAACCAACAAGAACAGTAGCTCCTCTTCAGTCCGATACACTGTACTTGCTGGGAACAGACGCGAGTGCTATTTGTACTGTGTATGGCAATTCGAGCGCAATAGTGACTTTCCTTACCAGAAAACAACTCTTGATCATAGGACCAGAAACTGCATGTGATTCAACTCCACTTAGGAGTGGGAAACAAATGCTAGGTCGCCTTACATGAAACACACTCTGCTTTTGAGAAAAGAGCACTCTTCTACTCTACTGTGTTTCCTATGTGTTCCGAACAGTGAGCTTGCTCAGAACAAAAACACTGTACTTCCTACTCAAACGGCCATATCTAGTTCAAGTCTGCTTAGGAACCTGACAAGAACAGTATATCCTCTTCAGTCCAATACACTGTACTTGCTGGGAACAGACGCCAGTGCTATCTGTCCTGTGTATGGCAATGGCAACGCAATAGTGACTCTTCTTACCAGAAAACAACTCTTGCTCGTAGGACCAGAAACTGCATGTGATTCAACTCCACTTAGGACTGGGAAACAAACTCTAGCTCGCTTTACAAGAAACACACTCTGCTTTTGAGAAAGAGCACTCTTCTACTCTACTGTGTTTCCTATAGGGCCAGAACAGTGAGCTTGCTCGGAAAAAAAGAACTGTGCTTCCTACACACACGGGCCATATCTAGTTCAACTCTGCTTAGGAAACTGACAAGAACAGTAGCTCCTCTTCAGTCTGATACACTGTACTTGCTGGGAACAGACGCGAGAGCTATTTGCACTGTGAATGGCAAGGGGAGCTCAGTAGTGACTTTCCTTACCAGTAAACAACTCTTGCTCGTAGGACCGGAAACTGCATGTGATTCAACTCCATTTAGGACTGGGAAACAAATGCTAGCTTGCCTTACTTGAAACACACTCTGCTTTTGAAAACAGAGCACTCTTCTACTCTACTGTGTTTCCTATAGGGCCAGAACAGTGAGCTTGCTCAGAAAAAAAGAACTGTACTTCCTACACACACGGCAAATATCTAGTTCAACTCTGCTTAGGAAACTGAGAAGAACAGTAGCTCCTCTTCAGTCCAATACACTGTACTTGCTGGGAAAAGACAGGAGGGCTATTTGCACTGTGTATGGCAATGGGAGTGCAATAGTTACTTTCCTTACCAGAAAACAACTCTTGCTCGTAGGACCAGAAACTGCATGTGATTCAACTCCATTTAGGACTGGGAAACAAATGCTAGCTCGCATACATGAAACACACTCTGCTTTTGAGAAAAGAGTACTCTTCTACTCTACAGTTTTTCCTATGGGGTCCGAACAGTGAGTTTGCACAGAACAAAATAACTGTGCTTCCTACACACACGGGCCATATCTAGTTCAACTCTGCTTAGGAAACCAACAAGAACAGTAGCTCCTCTTCAGTCTGATACACTGTACTTGCTGGGAACAGACGCGAGTGCTATTTGTACTGTGTACGGCAATGGGAGCCCAATAGTGACTTTCCTTACCAGAAAACAACTCTTGATCGTAGGACCAGAAACTGCATGTGATTCAACTCCACTTAGGAGTGGGAAACAAAAGCTAGGTCGCCTTACATGAAACACACTCTGCTTTTGAGAAAAGAGCACTCTTCTACTCTACTGTGTTTCCTATGTGTTCCGAACAGTGAGCTTGCTCAGAACAAAAAAACTGTACTTCCTACACACACGGGCCATATCTAGTTCAACTCTGCTTAGAAAACTGAGAAGAACAGTAGCTCCTTTTCAATCCAATACACTGTACTTGCTGGGAACATACGGGAAGGCTATTTGCACTGTGTATGGCAATGGGAGCGCAATAGTGACTTTCCTTACCAGAAAACAACTCTTGCTCGTAGGACCAGAAACTGCATGTGACTCCACTCCATTTAGGACTGGGAATCAAACGGTAGCTCGCCATACAAGAAACACACTCTGCTTTAGAGAAAAGAGCACTCTTCTATTCTACTGTGTTTCCTGTGGGGTCCAAACAGTGAGCTTGCTCAGAACAAAAGAACTGTGCTTCCTACACACATGGGATATATCTATTTCAACTCTGCTTAGGAAACTGACAAGAACAGTAGCTCCTCTTCCATCCAATACACTGTACTTGCGGGGAACAGACGCGAGTGCTATTTGCACTGTGTATGGCAATGGGAGCACAATAGTGACTCGTCTTACCAGAAAACAACTCTTGCTCGTAGGACCAGAAACTGCATGGGATTCAACTACATTTAGGACTTGGAAACAAACGCTAGCTCGCCTTACAAGAAACACACTCTGCATTTGAGAAAAGAGTACTCTTCTACTCTACTGTGTTTCCTCTGGGGTCCGAACAGTGAGCTTGCTCAGAACAAAAGAACTGTGCTTCCTACACACACGGCCATATCTAGTTCAATTCTGCTTAGGAACCTGACAAGAACAGCAGATCCTCTACAGTCCAATACACTGTACTTGCTGGGAACAGACGCCAGTGCTATTAGTCCTGTGTATGGCAATGGCAGCGCAATAGTGACTCTTCTTACCAGAAAACAACTCTTGCTCGTAGGACCAGAAACTGCATGTGAATCAACTCCATTTAGGACTGGGAAACAAACTCTAGCTCGCTTTACAAGAAACACACTCTGCTTTTGCGAAAAGAGCACTCTTCTACTCTACTGTATTTCCTATAGGGCCAGAACAGTGAGCTTGCTCAGAAAAAAAGAACTGTGCTTCCTACACACACGGGCCATATCTAGTTCAACTCTGCTTAGGAAACTGAGAAGAACAGTAGCTCCTCTTCAGTCTAATACACTGTACTTGCTGGGAACAGACTGGAGGGCTATTTGCACTGTGTATGGCAATGGGAGCGCAATAGTTACTTTCCTTACCAGAAAACAACTCTTGCTCGTAGGACCAGAAACTGCATGTGATTCCACTCCATTTAGGACTGGGAAACAAACGGTAGCTTGCCTTACAAGAAACACACTCTGCTTTAGAGAAAAGAGCACTCTTCTACTCTACTGTGTTTCCTATGGGGTCCAAACAGTGAGCTTGCTCAGAACAAAAGAACTGTGCTTCCTACACACACGGCCCATATCTAGTTCAACTCTGCTTAGGAAACTGACAAGAACAGTAGCTCCTATTCAGTCCAATACACTGTACTTACTGAGAAAAGACGCGAGTGCTATTTGCACTGTGTGTGGCAATGGGAGCGCAATAGTTACTTTCCTTACCAGAAAACAACTCTTGCTCGTAGGACCAGAAACTGCATGTGATTCAACTCCATTTAGGACTGGGAAACAAATGCTAGCTCGCATACATGAAACACAGTCTGCTTTTGAGAAAAGAGTACTCTTCTACTCTACTGTGTTTCCTATGCGGTCCGAAAAGTGAGTTTGCACAGAACAAAATAACTGTGCTTCCTACACACACGGGCAATATCTAGTTCAACTCTGCTTAGGAAACCAACAAGAACAGTAGCTCCTCTTCAGTCCGATACACTGTACTTGCTGGGAACAGACGCGAGTGCTATTTGTACTGTGTACGGCAATGGGAGCGCAATAGTGACTTTCCTTACCAGAAAACAACTCTTGATCGTAGGACCAGAAACTGCATGTGATTCAACTCCACTTAGGAGTGGGAAACAAGTGCTAGGTCGCCTTACATGAAACACACTCTGCTTTTGAGAAAAGAGCACTCTTCTACTCTACTGTGTTTCCTATGTGTTCCGAACAGTGAGCTTGCTCAGAACAAAAAAACTGTACTTCCTACTCACACGGCCATATCTCGTTCAAGTCTGCTTAGGAACCTGACAAGAACAGTATATCCTCTTCAGTCCAATACACTGTACTTGCTGGGAACAGACGCCAGTGCTATTTGTCCTGTGTATGGCAATGGCAGCGCAATAGTGACTCTTCTTACCAGAAAACAACTCTTGCTCGTAGGACCAGAAACTGCATGTGATTCAACTCCATTTATGACTGGGAAACAAACTCTAGTTCGCTTTACAAGAAACACACTCTGCTTTTGAGAAAAGAGCACTCTTCTACTCTACTGTGTTTCCTATAGGGCCAGAACAGTGAGCTTGCTCGGAAAAAAAGAACTGTGCTTCCTACACACACGGCCCATATCTAGTTCAACTCTGCTTAGGAAACTGAGAAGAACAGTAGCTCCACTTCAGTCCAATACACTGTACTTTCTGGGAACAGACTGGAGGGCTATTTGCACTGTGTACGGCAATGGGAGCGCAATAGTGACTTTCCTCACCAGAAAATAACTCTTGCTCGTAGGACCAGAAACTGCATGTGATTCCACTCCATTTAGGACTGGAAAACAAACGGTAGCTTGCCTTACAAGAAACACACTCTGCTTTAGAGAAAAGAGCATTCTTCTACTCTACTGTGTTTCCTATGGGGTCCAAACAGTGAGCTTGCTCAGAACAAAAGAACTGTGCTTCCTACACACACGGCCCATATCTAGTTCAACTCTCCTTATGAAACTGACAAG
The DNA here is from genome assembly GCF_949786415.1 of Peromyscus eremicus. Taxonomy (NCBI): domain Eukaryota; kingdom Metazoa; phylum Chordata; class Mammalia; order Rodentia; family Cricetidae; genus Peromyscus; species Peromyscus eremicus. Next base: position 116,554 of record NW_026734890.1, on the reverse strand, counting down.
AACAGTAGCTCCTATTCAGTCCAATACACTGTACTTGCTGGGAAAAGACGCGAGTGCTATTTGCACTGTGTATGGCAATGGGAGTGCAATAGTTACTTTCCTTACCAGAAAACAACTCTTGCTCGTAGGACCAGAAACTGCATGTGATTCAACTCCATTTAGGACTGAGAAACAAATGCTAGCTCGCATACATGAAACACACTCTGCTTTTGAGAAAAGAGTACTCTTCTACTCTACAGTTTTTCCTATGGGGTCCGAACAGTGAGTTTGCACAGAACAAAATAACTGTGCTTCCTACACACACGGGCCATATCTAGTTCAACTCTGCTTAGGAAACCAACAAGAACAGTAGCTCCTCTTCAGTCTGATACACTGTACTTGCTGGGAACAGACGCGAGTGCTATTTGTACTGTGTACGGCAATGGGAGCCCAATAGTGACTTTCCTTACTAGAAAACAACTCTTGATCGTAGGACCAGAAACTGCATGTGATTCAACTCCACTTAGGAGTGGGAAACAAAAGCTAGGTCGCCTTACATGAAACACACTCTGCTTTTGAGAAAAGAGCACTCTTCTACTCTACTGTGTTTCCTATGTGTTCCGAACAGTGAGCTTGCTCAGAACAAAAAAACTGTACTTCCTACACACACGGGCCATATCTAGTTCAACTCTGCTTAGAAAACTGAGAAGAACAGTAGCTCCTTTTCAATCCAATACACTGTACTTGCTGGGAACATACGGGAAGGCTATTTGCACTGTGTATGGCAATGGGAGCGCAATAGTGACTTTCCTTACCAGAAAACAACTCTTGCTCGTAGGACCAGAAACTGCATGTGACTCCACTCCATTTAGGACTGGGAATCAAACGGTAGCTCGCCATACAAGAAACACACTCTGCTTTAGAGAAAAGAGCACTCTTCTATTCTACTGTGTTTCCTGTGGGGTCCAAACAGTGAGCTTGCTCAGAACAAAAGAACTGTGCTTCCTACACACATGGGATATATCTATTTCAACTCTGCTTAGGAAACTGACAAGAACAGTAGCTCCTCTTCCATCCAATACACTGTACTTGCGGGGAACAGACGCGAGTGCTATTTGCACTGTGTATGGCAATGGGAGCACAATAGTGACTCGTCTTACCAGAAAACAACTCTTGCTCGTAGGACAAAAAACTGCATGTGACTCAACTCCATTTAGGACTGGGAAACAAACGCTAGCTCGCCTTACAAGAAACACACTCTGCATTTGAGAAAAGAGTACTCTTCTACTCTACTGTGTTTCCTCTGGGGTCCGAACAGTGAGCTTGCTCAGAACAAAAGAACTGTGCTTCCTACACACACGGCTATATCTAGTTCAATTCTGCTTAGGAACCTGACAAGAACAGCAGATCCTCTACAGTCCAATACACTGTACTTGCTGGGAACAGACGCCAGTGCTATTAGTCCTGTGTATGGCAATGGCAGCGCAATAGTGACTCTTCTTACCAGAAAACAACTCTTGCTCGTAGGACCAGAAACTGCATGTGATTCAACTCCATTTAGGACTGGAAACAAACTCTAGCTCGCTTTACAAGAAACACACTCTGCTTTTGCGAAAAGAGCACTCTTCTACTCTACTGTATTTCCTATAGGGCCAGAACAGTGAGCTTGCTCAGAAAAAAAGAACTGTGCTTCCTCCACACACGGGCCATATCTAGTTCAACTCTGCTTAGGAAACTGAGAAGAACAGTAGCTCCTCTTCAGTCTAATACACTGTACTTGCTGGGAACAGACTGGAGGGCTATTTGCACTGTGTATGGCAATGGGAGCGCAATAGTTACTTTCCTTACCAGAAAACAACTCTTGCTCGTAGGACCAGAAACTGCATGTGATTCCACTCCATTTAGGACTGGGAAACAAACGGTAGCTTGCCTTACAAGAAACACACTCTGCTTTAGAGAAAAGAGCACTCTTCTACTCTACTGTGTTTCCTATGGGGTCCAAACAGTGAGCTTGCTCAGAACAAAAGAACTGTGCTTCCTACACACACGGCCCATATCTAGTTCAACTCTGCTTAGGAAACTGACAAGAACAGTAGCTCCTATTCAGTCCAATACACTGTACTTACTGAGAAAAGACGCGAGTGCTATTTGCACTGTGTGTGGCAATGGGAGCGCAATAGTTACTTTCCTTACCAGAAAACAACTCTTGCTCGTAGGACCAGAAACTGCATGTGATTCAACTCCATTTAGGACTGGCAAACAAATGCTAGCTCGCATACATGAAACACAGTCTGCTTTTGAGAAAAGAGTACTCTTCTACTCTACTGTGTTTCCTATGCGGTCCGAAAAGTGAGTTTGCACCTAACAAAATAACTGTGCATCCTACACACACGGGCAATATCTAGTTCAACTCTGCTTAGGAAACCAACAAGAACAGTAGCTCCTCTTCAGTCCGATACACTGTACTTGCTGGGAACAGACGCGAGTGCTATTTGTACTGTGTACGGCAATGGGAGCGCAATAGTGACTTTCCTTACCAGAAAACAACTCTTGATCGTAGGACCAGAAACTGCATGTGATTCAACTCCACTTAGGAGTGGGAAACAAGTGCTAGGTCGCCTTACATGAAACACACTCTGCTTTTGAGAAAAGAGCACTCTTCTACTCTACTGTGTTTCCTATGTGTTCCGAACAGTGAGCTTGCTCAGAACAAAAAAACTGTACTTCCTACTCACACGGCCATATCTCGTTCAAGTCTGCTTAGGAACCTGACAAGAACAGTATATCCTCTTCAGTCCAATACACTGTACTTGCTGGGAACAGACGCCAGTGCTATTTGTCCTGTGTATGGCAATGGCAGCGCAATAGTGACTCTTCTTACCAGAAAACTACTCTTGCTCGTAGGACCAGAAACTGCATGTGATTCAACTCCATTTAGGACTGGGAAACAAACTCTAGCTCGCTTTACAAGAAACACACTCTGCTTTTGAGAAAAGAGCACTCTTCTACTCTACTGTGTTTCCTATAGGGCCAGAACAGTGAGCTTGCTCGGAAAAAAAGAACTGTGCTTCCTACACACACGGCCCATATCTAGTTCAACTCTGCTTAGGAAACTGAGAAGAACAGTAGCTCCACTTCAGTCCAATACACTGTACTTTCTGGGAACAGACTGGAGGGCTATTTGCACTGTGTACGGCAATGGGAGCGCAATAGTGACTTTCCTCACCAGAAAATAACTCTTGCTCGTAGGACCAGAAACTGCATGTGATTCCACTCCATTTAGGACTGGAAAACAAACAGTAGCTTGCCTTACAAGAAACACACTCTGCTTTAGAGAAAAGAGCATTCTTCTACTCTACTGTGTTTCCTATGGGGTCCAAACAGTGAGCTTGCTCAGAACAAAAGAACTGTGCTTCCTACACACACGGCCCATATCTAGTTCAACTCTCCTTATGAAACTGACAAGAACAATAGATCCTCTTCAGTCCAATACACTGTACTTGCTGGGAATAGACGCCAGTGCTATTTGTCCTGTATATGGCAATGGCAGCGCAATAGTGACTCTTCTTACCAGAAAACAACTCTTGCTCGTAGGACCAGAAACTGCATGTGATTCAACTCCATTTAGGACTGGGAAACAAATGCTAGCTCCCCTTACATGAAACACATTCTGCATTTGAGAAAAGAGCACTCTTCTACTCTATTGTGTTTCATATCGGGTCCGAAGAGTGATCTTGCTCAGAACAAAAGAACTGTGCTTCCTACACACACGGGCCATATCTAGTTCAACTCTGCTTAGTAAACCGACAAGAACAGTAGCTCCTATTCAGTCCAATACACTGTACTTGCGGGGAACAGACGCGAGTGCTATTTGCACTGTGTATGGCATTGGAGCACAATAGTGTCTTGTCTTACCAGAAAACAACTCTTGCTCATAGGACCAAAAACTGCATGTGACTCAACTCCTTTTAGGACTGGGAAACAAACGCTAGCTCGCCTTACGTGAAACACACTCTGCTTCTGAGAAAAGAGCACTCTTCTACTCTACTGTGTTTCCTATGTGTTCCGAACAGTGAGCTTGCTCAGAACAAAAAAACTGTACTTCCTACTCACACGGCCATATCTAGTTCAAGTCTGCTTAGGAACCTGACAAGAACAGTATATCCTCTTCAGTCCAATACACTGTACTTGCTGGAAACAGACGCCAGTGCTATGGCAATGGCAGCGCAATAGTGACTCTTCTTACCAGAAAACAACTCTTGCTCGTAGAACCAGAAACTGCATGTGATTCAACTCCATTTAGGACTGGGAAACAAAAGCTAGCTCGCATACATGAAACACACTCTGCTTTTGAGAAAAGAGCACTCTTTTACTCTACTGTGTTTCCTATGAGTTTCGAACAGTGAGCTTGCTCAGAACAAAAAAACTGTACTTCCTACACACACGGGCCATATCTAGTTCAACTCTGCTTAGGAAACTGACAAGAACAGTAGATCCTCTTCAGTCCAATACACTGTACTTGCTGGGAACAGACGCCAGTGCTATTTGTCCTGTGTATGGCAATTGGAGCACAATAGTGACTTGTCTTACCAGAAAACATCTCTTGCTCGTAGGACAAAAAACTGCATGTGACTCAACTTCATTTAGGACTGGGAAACAAATGCTAGCTCGACTTCCAAGAAACACACTCTGCTTTTGATAAAAGAGCACTCTTCTACTCTACTTTGTTTCCTATAGGGCCAGAACAGTGAGCGTGCTCAGAACAAAAAAACTGTGGTTCCTACTCACACGGCCATATCTAGTTCAAGTCTGCTTAGGAACCTGACAAGTACAGTAGATCCTCTTCAGTTCAATAGACTGTACTTGCTGGGAACAGATGCCAGTGCTATTTGTCCTGTGTATGGCAATGGCAGTGCAATAGTTACTCTTCTTAACAGAAAACAACTCTTGCTCTTAGGACCAGAAACTTCATGGGATTCAACTCCATTTAGGACTGGGAAACAAACTCTAGCTTGCTTTACAAGAAACACTCTCTGCTTTTGAGAAAAGAGCACTCTTCTACTCTACTGTGTTTCCTATAAGGCCAGAACAGTGAGCTTGCTCAGAAAAAAAGAACTGTGCTTCCTACACACAAGCCATAACTAGTTCAACTCTGCTTTGGAAACTTACAAGAAAAGTAGCTTCTCTTCAGTCCGATACACTGTACTTGCTGGGAACAGACGCGAGTGCTATTTGCACTGTGTATGGCAATGGGAGCGCAATAGTGACTTTCCTTACCAGAAAACAACTCTTGCTCGTAACACCAGAAACTGCATGTGATTCAACTCAATTTAGGACTGGGAAACAAACTCTAGCTCGCCTTACATGAAACACACTCTGCTTTTGAGAAAAGAGCACTCTTCTACTCTACTGTGTTTCCTATGGGGTCCGAACATTGAGCTTGCTCAGAACAAAAGAACTGTGCTTCCTACACACACGGGCCATATCTAGTTCAACTGTGCTTAGGAAACTGACAAGAACAGTAGCTCCTCTTCCGTCCAATACACTGTACTTGCGGGGAACAGACGCGAGTGCTATTTGCATTGTGTATGTTAATTGGAGAACAATAATGACTTGTCTTACCAGAAAACAACTTTTGCTCATAGGACAAAAAACTGCATGTGACTCAACTCCATTTAGGACTGGGAAACAAACGCTAGCTCGCGTTACAAGAAACAAACTCTGCTTTTGAGAAAAGAGCACTCTTCTACTCTACTGTGTTTCCTATGTGTTCCGAACAGTGAGCTTGCTCAGAACAAAAAAACTGTGCTTCCTACACACACGGCCATATCTAGTTCAAGTCTGCTTAGGAACCTGACAAAAACAGTAGATCCTCTTCAGTCCAATACACTGTACTTGCTGGGAACAGACGCCAGTGCTATTTGTCCTGTGTATGGCAATTGGAGCACAATAGTGACTTGTCTTACCAGAAAACATCTCTTGCTCATAGGACAAAAAACTGCATGTGACTCAACTCCATTTAGGACTGGGAAACAAACGCTAGCTCGACTTCCAAGAAACACACTCTGCTTTTGATAAAAGAGCACTCTTCTACTCTACTTTGTTTCTTATAGGGCCAGAACAGTGAGCTTGCTCAGAACAAAAAAACTGTGCTTCCTACTCACACGGCCATATCTAGTTCAAGTCTGCTTAGGAACCTGACAAGTACAGTAGATCCTCTTCAGTTCAATAGACTGTACTTGCTGGGAACAGACGCCAGTGCTATTTTTCCTGTGTATGGCAATGGCAGCGCAATAGTTACTCTTCTTAACAGAAAACAACTCTTGCTCTTAGGACCAGAAACTTCATGTGATTCAACTCCATTTAGGACTGGGAAACAAACTCTAGCTCGCTTTACAAGAAACACACTCTGCTTTTGAGAAAAGAGCACTCTTCTACTCTACTGTGTTTCCTATAAGGCCAGAACAGTGAACTTGCTCAGAAAAAAAGAACTGTGCTTCCTACACACGGGCCATAACTAGTTCAACTTTGCTTAGGAAACTGACAAGAAAAGTAGCTCCTCTTCAGTCCGATACACTGTACTTGCTGGGAACAGACGCGAGTGCTATTTGCACTGTGTATGGCAATGGGAGCGCAATAGTGACTTTCCTTACCAGAAAACAACTCTTGCTCGTAGGACCAGAAACTGCATGTGATTCAACTCCATTTAGGACTGGGAAACAAATGCTAGCTCGCCTTACATGAAACACACTCTGCTTTTGAGAAAAGAGCACTCTTCTAGTCTACTGTGCTTCCTATGGGGTACGAACAGTGAGCTTACTCAGAACAAAAGAACTGTGCTTCCTACACACACGGGCCATATCTAGTTCAACTCTGCTTAGGAAACTGACAAGAACAGTAGATCGTCTTCAGTCCAATACACTGTACTTGCGGGGAACAGACGCGAGTGCTATTTGCACTGTGTATGGCAATTGGAGCACAATAGTGACGCGTCTTACCAGAAAACAATTCTTGCTCGTAGGACAAAAAACTGCATGTGACTCAACTCCATTTAGGACTGGGAAACAAACGCTAGCTCTCCTTATAAGAAACACACTCTGCTTTTGAGAAAAGAGCACTCTTCTACTCTACTGTGTTTCCTACAGGGCCAGAACAGTGAGCTTGCTCAGAACAAAAGAACTGTGCTTCCTACACACGGGCCTTATCTAGTTCAACTCTGCTTAGGAAACTGACAAGAACAGTAGCTCCTCTTCAGTCCGATACACTGTACTTGCTGGGAACAAAGGCGAGTGCTATTTGCACTGTGTATGGCAATGGGAGCACAATAGTGACTTTCCTTACCAGAAAACAAGTCTTGCTCGTAGGACAAAAAATTGCATGTGACTCAACTCCATTTAGGACTGGGAAACAAACGCTAGCTCAACTTCCAAGAAACACACTTTGCTTTTGCGAAAAGACCACTCTTCTACTCTACTTGTTTCCTATATGTTCCGAACAGTGAGCTTGCTCAGAAAAAAAAAAAACTGTGCTTCCTACTCACAGGGCCATATCTAGTTCAAGTCTGCTTAGGAACCTGACAAGAACAGTAGATCCTCTTCAGTTCAATACACTGTACTTGCTGGGAACAGACGCCAGTGCTATTTGTCCTGTGTATGGCAATGGCAGTGCAATAGTGACTCTTCTTACCATAAAACAACTCTTGCTCGTAGGACCAGAAACTTCATGTGATTCAACTCCATTTAGGACTGGGAAACAAATTCTAGCTCGCTTTACAAGAAACACACTCTGCTTTTGAGAAAAGAGCACTCTTCTACGCTACTGTGTTTCCAATAGGGCCAGAACAGTGAGCTTGCTCAGAACAAAATAACTGTGCTTCCTACACACACGGGCCATATCTAATTCAACTCTGCTTAGGAAACCAACAAGAACAGTAGCTCCTCTTCAGTCCAATACACTGTATTTGCTGGGAACAGACAGGAGGGCTATTTGCACTGTGTATGGCAATGGGAGCGCAATAGTGACTTTCCTTACCAGAAAACAACTCTTGCTCGTAGGACCAGAAACTGCATGTGATTCCACTCCATTTAGGACTGGAAAACAAACGGTAGCTTGCCTTACAAGAAACACACTCTGCTTTAGACAAAAGAGCACTCTTCTACTCTACTGTGTTTCCTATGGGGTCCAAACAGTGAGCTTGCTCAGAACAAAAGAACTGTGCGTCCTACACACACGGCCCATATCTAGTTCAAATCTGCTTAGGAAACTGACAAGAACAGTAGCTCCTATTCAGTCCAATACACTGTACTTGCTGGGAACAGACGCCAGTGCTACTTGCACTGTGTATGGCAATGGGAGCGCAATAGTTACTTTCCTTACCAGAAAACAACTCTTGCTCGTAGGACCAGAAACTGCATGTGATTCAACTCCATTTAGGACTGGGAAACAAATGCTAGCTTGCATACATGAAACACACTCTGCTTTTGAGAAAAGAGTACAATTCTACTCTACTGTGTTTCCTATGCGGTCCGAAGAGTGAGTTTGCACAGAACAAAATAACTGTGCTTCCTACACACATGGGCCATATCTCGTTCAACTCTGCTTAGGAAACCAACAAGAACAGTAGCTCCTCTTCAGTCCGATACACTGTACTTGCTGGGAACAGACGCGAGTGCTATTTGTACTGTGTATGGCAATGGGAGCGCAATAGTGACTTTCCTTACCAGAAAACAACTCTTGATCATAGGACCAGAAACTGCATGTGATTCAACTCCACTTAGGAGTGGGAAACAAATGCTAGGTCGCCTTACATGAAACACACTCTGCTTTTGAGAAAAGAGCACTCTTCTACTCTACTGTGTTTCCTATGTGTTCCGAACAGTGAGCTTGCTCAGAACAAAAACACTGTACTTCCTACTCAAACGGCCATATCTAGTTCAAGTCTGCTTAGGAACCTGACAAGAACAGTATATCCTCTTCAGTCCAATACACTGTACTTGCTGGGAACAGACGCCAGTGCTATTTGTCCTGTGTATGGCAATGGCAGCGCAATAGTGACTCTTCTTACCAGAAAACAACTCTTGCTCGTAGGACCAGAAACTGCATGTGATTCAACTCCACTTAGGACTGGGAAACAAACTCTAGCTCGCTTTACAAGAAACACACTCTGCTTTTGAGAAAGAGCACTCTTCTACTCTACTGTGTTTCCTATAGGGCCAGAACAGTGAGCTTGCTCGGAAAAAAAGAACTGTGCTTCCTACACACACGGGCCATATCTAGTTCAACTCTGCTTAGGAAACTGAGAAGAACAGTAGCTCCTCTTCAGTCTAATACACTGTACTTGCTGGGAACAGACTGGAGGGCTATTTGCACTGTGTATGGCAATGGGAGCGCAATAGTTACTTTCCTTACCAGAAAACAACTCTTGCTCGTAGGACCAGAAACTGCATGTGATTCCACTCCATTTAGGACTGGGAAACAAACGGTAGCTTGCCTTACAAGAAACACACTCTGCTTTAGAGCAAAGAGCACTCTTCTACTCTACTGTGTTTCCTATGGGGTCCAAACAGTGAGCTTGCTCAGAACAAAAGAACTGTGCTTCCTACACACACGGCCCATATCTAGTTCAACTCTGCTTAGGAAACTGACAAGAACAGTAGCTCCTATTCAGTCCAATACACTGTACTTACTGAGAAAAGACGCGAGTGCAATTTGCACTGTGTATGGCAATGGGAGCGCAATAGTTACTTTCCTTACCAGAAAACAACTCTTGCTCGTAGGACCAGAAACTGCATGTGATTCAACTCCATTTAGGACTGGGAAACAAATGCTAGCTCGCATACATGAAACACAGTCTGCTTTTGAGAAAAGAGTACTCTTCTACTCTACTGTGTTTCCTATGCGGTCCGAAAAGTGAGTTTGCACAGAACAAAATAACTGTGCTTCCTACACACACGGGCAATATCTAGTCCAACTCTGCTTAGGAAACCAACAAGAACAGTAGCTCCTCTTCAGTCCGATACACTGTACTTGCTGGGAACAGACGCGAGTGCTATTTGTACTGTGTACGGCAATGGGAGCGCAATAGTGACTTTCCTTACCAGAAAACAACTCTTGATCGTAGGACCAGAAACTGCATGTGATTCAACTCCACTTAGGAGTGGGAAACAAGTGCTAGGTCGCCTTACATGAAACACACTCTGCTTTTGAGAAAAGAGCACTCTTCTACTCTACTGTGTTTCCTATGTGTTCCGAACAGTGAGCTTGCTCAGAACAAAAAAACTGTACTTCCTACTCACACGGCCATATCTCGTTCAAGTCTGCTTAGGAACCTGACAAGAACAGTATATCCTCTTCAGTCCAATACACTGTACTTGCTGGGAACAGACGCCAGTGCTATTTGTCCTGTGTATGGCAATGGCAGCGCAATAGTGACTCTTCTTACCAGAAAACAACTCTTGCTCGTAGGACCAGAAACTGCATGTGATTCAACTCCATTTAGGACTGGGAAACAAACTCTAGCTCGCTTTACAAGAAACACACTCTGCTTTTGAGAAAAGAGCACTCTTCTACTCTACTGTGTTTCCTATAGGGCCAGAACAGTGAGCTTGCTCGGAAAAAAAGAACTGTGCTTCCTACACACACGGCCCATATCTAGTTCAACTCTGCTTAGGAAACTGAGAAGAACAGTAGCTCCACTTCAGTCCAATACACTGTACTTTCTGGCAACAGACTGGAGGGCTATTTGCACTGTGTACGGCAATGGGAGCGCAATAGTGACTTTCCTCACCAGAAAATAACTCTTGCTCGTAGGACCAGAAACTGCATGTGATTCCACTCCATTTAGGACTGGAAAACAAACGGTAGCTTGCCTTACAAGAAACACACTCTGCTTTAGAGAAAAGAGCATTCTTCTACTCTACTGTGTTTACTATGGGGTCCAAACAGTGAGCTTGCTCAGAACAAAAGAACTGTGCTTCCTACACACACGGCCCATATCTAGTTCAACTCTCCTTATGAAACTGACAAGAACAGTAGCTCCTATTCAGTCCAATACACTGTACTTGCTGGGAAAAGATGCGAGTGCTATTTGCCCTGTGTATGGCAATGGGAGCACAGTAGTTACTTTCCTTACCAGAAAACAACTCTTGCTCGTATGACCAGAAACTGCATGTGATTCAACTCCATTTAGGACTGGGAAACAAATGCTAGCTCGCATACATGAAACACACTCTGCTTTTGAGAAAAGAGTACTCTTCTACTCTACTGTGTTTCCTATGCGGTCCGAACAGTGAGTTTGCACAGAACAAAATAACTGTGCTTCCTACACACAAGGGCCATATCTAGTTCAACTCTGCTTAGGAAACCAACAAGAACAGTAGCTCCTCTTCAGTCCGATAAACTGTACTTGCAGGGAACAGACGCGAGTGCTATTTGTACTGTGTACGGCAATGGGAGCGCAATAGTGACTTTCCTTACCAGAAAACAACTCTTGATCATAGGACCAGAAACTGCATGTGATTCAACTCCACTTAGGAGTGGGAAACAAATGCTAGGTCGCCTTACATGAAACACACTCTGCTTTTGAGAAAAGAGCACTCTTCTACTCTACTGTGTTTCCTATGTGTTCCGAACAGTGAGCTTGCTCAGAACAAAAAAACTGTACTTCCTACTCACACGGCCATATCTAGTTCAAGTCTGCTTAGGAACCTGACAAGAACAGTATATCCTCTTGAGTCCAATACACTGTACTTGCTGGGAACAGACGCCAGTGCTATTTGTCCTGTGTATGGCAATGGCAGCGCAATAGTGACTCTTCTTACCAGAAAACAACTCTTGCTCGTAGGACCAAAACTGCATGTGATTCAACTCCATTTAAAACTGGGAAACAAACTCTAGCTCGCTTTACAAGAAACACACTCTGCTTTTGAGAAAAGAGCACTATTCTACTCTACTGTGTTTTATAGGGCCAGAACAGTGAGCTTGCTCAGAAAAAAAGAACTGTGCTTCCTACACACACGGGCCATATCTAGTTCAACTCTGCTTAGGAAACTGACAAGAACAGTAGCTCCTCTTCAGTCCAATACACTGTACTTTCTGGGAACAGACGGGAGGGCTATTTGCACTGTGTATGGCAATGGGAGCCCAATAGTGACTTTCCTTACCAGAAAACAACTCTTGCTCGTAGGACAAAAAACTGCATGTGACTCAACTCCATTTAGGACTGGGAAACAAACGGTAGCTTGCCTTACAAGAAACACACTCTGCTTTAGAGAAAAGAGCACTCTTGTACTCTACTGTGTTTCCTATGGGGTCCAAACAGTGAGCTTGCTCAGAATAAAAGAACTGTGCTTTCTACACACACGGACCATATCTAGTTCAAGTCTGCTTAGGAACCTGACAAGAACAATAGATCCTCTTCAGTCCAATACACTGTACTTGCTGGGAATAGACGCCAGTGCTATTTGTCCTGTATATGGCAATGGCAGCGCAATAGTGACTCTTCTTACCAGAAAACAACTCTTGCTCGTAGGACCAGAAACTGCATGTGATTCAACTCCATTTAGGACTGGGAAACAAATGCTAGCTCCCCTTACATGAAACACATTCTGCATTTGAGAAAAGAGCACTCTTCTACTCTATTGTGTTTCATATCGGGTCCGAAGAGTGATCTTGCTCAGAACAAAAGAACTGTGCTTCCTACACACACGGGCCATATCTAGTTCAACTCTGCTTAGGAAACCAACAAGAACAGTAGCTCCTCTTCAGTCCAATACACTGTACTTGCGGGGAACAGACGCGAGTGCTATTTGCACTGTGTATGGCATTGGAGCACAATAGTGTCTTGTCTTACCAGAAAACAACTCTTGCTCGTAGGACCAAAAACTGCATGTGACTCAACTCCTTTTAGGACTGGGAAACAAACGGTAGCTCGCCTTACGTGAAACACACTCTGCTTCTGAGAAAAGAGCACTCTTCTACTCTACTGTTTTTCCTATGTGTTCCGAACAGTGAGCTTGCTCAGAACAAAAAAACTGTACTTCCTACTCACACGGCCATATCTAGTTCAAGTCTGCTTAGGAACCTGACAAGAACAGTATATCCTCTTCAGTCCAATACACTGTACTTGCTGGAAACAGACGCCAGTGCTATGGCAATGGCAGCGCAATAGTGACTCTTCTTACCAGAAAACAACTCTTGCTCGTAGAACCAGAAACTGCATGTGATTCAACTCCATTTAGGACTGGGAAACAAATGCTAGCTCGCATACATGAAACACACTCTACTTTTGAGAAAAGAGCACTCTTTTACTCTACTGTGTTTCCTATGTGTTCCGAACAGTGAGCTTGCTCAGAACAAAAAAACTGTACTTCCTACACACACGGGCCATATCTAGTTCAACTCTGCTTAGGAAACTGAGAAGAACAGTAGCTCCTTTTCAATCCAATACACTGTCCTTGCTGGGAACATACGGGAAGGCTATTTGCACTGTGTATGGCAATGGGAGCGCAATAGTGACTTTCCTTACCAGAAAACAACTCTTGCTCGTAGGACCAGAAACTGCATGTGACTCCACTCCATTTAGGACTGGGAATCAAACGGTCGCTCGCCTTACAAGAAACACACTCTGCTTTAGAGAAAAGAGCACTCTTCTACTCTACTGTGTTTCCTATGGGGTCCAAACAGTGAGCTTGCTCAGAACAAAAGAACTGTGCTTCCTACACACACGGGCCATATCTATTTCAACTCTGCTTAGGAAACTGACAAGAACAGTAGCTCCTCTTCCGTCCAATACACTGTACTTGCGGGGAACAGACGCGAGTGCTATTTGCACTGTGTATGGCAATGGGAGCACAATAGTGACTCGTCTTACCAGAAAACAACTCTTGCTCGTAGGTCAAAAAACTGCATGTGAATCAACTCCATTTAGGACTGGGAAACAAACGCTAGCTCGCCTTACAAGAAACACACTCTGCTTTTGAGAAAAGAGTACTCTTCTACTCTACTGTGTTTCCTCTGGGGTCTGAACAGTGAGCTTGCTCAGAACAAAAGAACTGTGCTTCCTACACACACGGCCATATCTAGTTCAATTCTGCTTAGGAACCTGACAAGAACAGTAGATCCTCTACAGTCCAATACACTGTACTTGCTAGGAACAGACACCAGTGCTATTAGTCCTGTGTATGGCAATGGCAGCGCAATAGTGACTTTTCTTACCAGAAAACAACTCTTGCTCGTAGGACCAGAAACTGCATGTGATTCAACTCCATTTAGGACTGGGAAACAAATGCTAGCTCGCCTTACATGAAACACACTCTGCATTTGAGAAAAGAGCACTCTTCTACTCTATTGTGTTTCATATCGGGTCCGAAGAGTGAGCTTGCTCAGAACAAAAGAACTGTGCTTCCTACACACACGGCCCATATCTAGTTCAACTCTGCTTAGGAAACTGACAAGAACAGTAGAACCTCTTCAGTCCAATACACTGTACTTGCGGGGAACAGACGCGAGTGCTATTTGCACTGTGTATGGCATTGGAGCACAATAGTGACTTGTCTTACCAGAAAACAACTCTTGCTCGTAGGACAAAAAACTGCATGTGACTCAACTCCATTTAGGACTGGGAAACAAACGGTAGCTCGCCTTACATGAAACACACTCTGCTTTTGAGAAAAGAGCACTCTTCTACTCTACTGTGTTTCCTATGTGTTCCGAACAGTGAGCTTGCTCAGAACAAAAAAACTGTACTTCCTACTCACATGGCCATATCTAGTTCAAGTCTGCTTAGGAACCTGACAAGAACAGTATATCCTCTTCAGTCCAATACACTGTACTTGCTGGGAACAGACGCCAGTGCTATGGCAATGGCAGCGCAATAGTGACTCTTCTTACCAGAAAACAACTCTTCCTCGTAGGACCAGAAACTGCATGTGATTCAACTCCATTTAGGACTGGGAAACAAACTCTAGCTCGCTTTACAAAAAACACACTCTGCTTTTGCGAAAAGAGCACTCTTCTACTCTACTGTATTTCCTATAGGGCCAGAACAGTGAGCTTTCTCAGAAAAAAAGAACTGTGCTTCCTACACACACGGGCCATATCTAGTTCAACTCTGCTTAGGAAACTGAGAAGAACAGTAGCTCCTCTTCAGTCCAATACACTCTACTTGCTGGGAACAGACTGGAGGGCTATTTGCACTGTGTATGGCAATGGGAGCACAATAGTGACTTTCCTTACCATAAAACAACTCTTGCTCGTAGGACCAGAAACTGCATGTGATTCCACTCCATTTAGGACTGGGAAACAAACGGTAGCTTGCCTTACAAGAAACACACTCTGCTTTATAGAAAAGAGCACTCTTCTACTCTACTGTGTTTCCTATGGGGTCCAAACAGTGAGCTTGCTCAAAACCAAAGAACTGTGCTTCCTACACACACGGCCCATATCTAGTTCAACTCTGCTTAGGAAACTGACAAGAACAGTAGCTCCTATTCAGTCCAATACACTGTACTTGCTGGGAAAAGACGCGAGTGCTATTTGCACTGTGTATGGCAATGGGAGCACAATAGTTACTTTCCTTACCAGAAAACAACTCTTGCTCGTAGGACCAGAAACTGCATGTGATTCAACTCCATTTAGGACTGGGAAACAAATGCTAGCTCGCATACATGAAACACACTCTGCTTTTGAGAAAAGAGTACTCTTCTACTCTACAGTTTTTCCTATGGGGTCCGAACAGTGAGTTTGCACAGAACAAAATAACTGTGCTTCCTACACACACGGGCCATATCTAGTTCAACTCTGCTTAGGAAACCAACAAGAACAGTAGCTCCTCTTCAGTCCGATACACTGTACTTGCTGGGAACAGACGCGAGTGCTATTTGTACTGTGTACGGCAATGTGAGCCCAATAGTGACTTTCCTTATCAGAAAACAACTCTTGATCGTAGGACCAGAAACTGCATGTGATTCAACTCCACATAGGAGTGGGAAACAAAAGCTAGGTCGCCTTACAAGAAACACACTCTGCTTTTGAGAAAAGAGCACTCTTCTACTCTACTGTGTTTCCTATGTGTTCTGAACAGTGAGCTTGCTCAGAACAAAAAAACTGTACTTCCTACACACACGGGCCATATCTAGTTCAACTCTGCTTAGGAAACTGAGAAGAACAGTAGCTCCTTTTCAATCCAATACACTGTACTTGCTGGGAACATACGGGAAGGCTATTTGCACTGTGTATGGCAATGGGAGCGCAATAGTGACTTTCCTTACCAGAAAACAACTCTTGCTCGTAGGACCAGAAACTGCATGTGACTCCACTCCATTTAGGACTGGGAATCAAACGGTCGCTCGCCTTACAAGAAACACACTCTGCTTTAGAGAAAAGAGCACTCTTCTACTCTACTGTGTTTCCTATGGGGTCCAAACAGTGAGCTTGCTCAGAACAAAATAACTGTGCTTCCTACACACGGGCCATATCTATTTCAACTCTGCTTAGGAAATTGACATGAACAGTAGCTCCTCTTCCGTCCAATACACTGTACTTGCGGATAACAGACGCGAGTGCTATATGCACTGTGTATGGCAATGGGAGCACAATAGTGAATCGTCTTACCAGAAAACAACTCTTGCTCGTAAGACAAAAAACTGCATGTGACTCAACTCCATTTAGGACTGGGAAACAAACGCTAGCTCGCCTTACAAGAAACACACTCTGCTTTTGAGAAAAGAGTACTCTTCTACTCTACTGTGTTTACTCTGGGGTCTGAACAGTGAGCTTGCTCAGAACAAAAGAACTGTGCTTCCTACACACACGGCCATATCTAGTTCAATTCTGCTTAGGAACCTGACAAGAACAGTAGATCCTCTACAGTCCAATACACTGTACTTGCTAAGAACAGACGCCAGTGCTATTAGTCCTGTGTATGGCAATGGCAGCGCAATAGTGACTCTTCTTACCAGAAAACAACTCTTGCTCGTAGGACCAGAAACTGCATGTGATTCAACTCCATTTAGGACTGGGAAACAAATGCTAGCTCGCCTTACATGAAACACACTCTGCATTTGAGAAAAGAGCACTCTTCTACTCTATTGTGTTTCATATCGGGTCCGAAGAGTGAGCTTGCTCAGAACAAAAGAACTGTGCTTCCTACACACACGGCCGATATCTAGTTCAACTCTGCTTAGGAAACTGACAAGAACAGTAGATCCTCTTCAGTCCAATACACTGTACTTGCGGGGAACAGACGCGAATGCTGTTTGCACTGTGTATGGCATTGGAGCACAATAGTGACTTGTCTTACCAGAAAACAACTCTTGCTCGTAGGACAAAAAACTGCATGTGACTCAACTCCATTTAGGACTGGGAAACAAACGGTAGCTCGCCTTACATGAAACACACTCTGCTTTTGAGAAAAGAGCACTCTTCTACTCTACTGTGTTTCCTATGTGTTCCGAACAGTGAGCTTGCTCAGAACAAAAAAACTGTACTTCCTACTCACATGGCCATATCTAGTTCAAGTCTGCTTAGGAACCTGACAAGAACAGTATATCCTCTTCAGTCCAATACACTGTACTTGCTGGGAACAGACGCCAGTGCTATGGCAATGGCAGCGCAATAGTGACTCTTCTTACCAGAAACAACTCTTGCTCGTAGGACCAGAAACTGCATGTGATTCAACTCCTTTTAGGACTGGGAAACAAACTCTAGCTCGCTTTACAAGAAACACACTCTGCTTTTGCGAAAAGAGCACTCTTCTACTCTACTGTATTTCCTATAGGGCCAGAACAGTGAGCTTGCTCAGAAAAAAAGAACTGTGCTTCCTACACACACGGGCCATATCTAGTTCAACTCTGCTTAGGAAACTGAGAAGAACAGTAGCTCCTCTTCAGTCCAATACACTGTACTTGCTGGGAACAGACTGGAGGGCTATTGGCACTGTATATGGCATTGGGAGCGCAATAGTGACTTTCCTTCCCAGAAAACAACTCTTGCTCGTAGGACCAGAAACTGCATGTGATTCCACTCCAATTAGGACAGGGAAACAAACGGTAGCTTGCCTTCCAAGAAACACACTCTGCTTTAGAGAAAAGAGCACTCTTCTACTCTACTGTGTTTCCTATGGGGTCCAAACAGTGAGCTTGCTCAGAACAAAAGAACTGTGCTTCCTACACACACGGCCCATATCTAGTTCAACTCTGCTTAGGAAACTGACAAGAACAGTAGCTCCTATTCAATCCAATACACTGTACTTGCTGGGAACATACAGGAAGGCTATTTGCACTGTGTATGGCAATGGGAGCGCAATAGTGACTTTCCTTACCAGAAAACAACTCTTGCTCGTAGGACCAGAAACTGCATGTGACTCCACTCCATTTAGGACTGGGAATCAAACGGTCGCTCGCCTTACAAGAAACACACTCTGCTTTAGAGAAAAGAGCACTCTTCTACTCTACTGTGTTTCCTATGGGGTCCAAACAGTGAGCTTGCTCAGAACAAAAGAACTGTGCTTCCTACACATACGGGCCATATCTATTTCAACTCTGCTTAGGAAATTGACAAGAACAGTAGCTCCTCTTCCGTCCAATACACTGTACTTGCGGGGAACAGACGCGAGTGCTATTTGCACTGTGTATGGCAAGGGGAGCACAATAGTGAATCGTCTTACCAGAAAACAACTCTTGCTCGTAGGACAAAAAACTGCATGTGACTCAACTCCATTTAGGACTGGGAAACAAACGCTAGCTCGCCTTACAAGAAACACACTCTGCTATTGAGAAAAGAGTACTCTTCTACTCTACTGTGTTTACTCTGGGGTCTGAACCGTGAGCTTGCTCAGAACAAAAGAACTGTGCTTCCTACACACACGGCCATATCTAGTTCAATTCTGCTTAGGAACCTGACAAGAACAGTAGATCCTCTACAGTCCAATACACTGTACTTGCTAAGAACAGACGCCAGTGCTATTAGTCCTGTGTATGGCAATGGCAGCGCAATAGTGACTCTTCTTACCAGAAAACAACTCTTGCTCGTAGGACCAGAAACTGCATGTGATTCAACTCCATTTAGGACTGGGAAACAAATGCTAGCTCGCCTTACATGAAACACACTCTGCATTTGAGAAAAGAGCACTCTTCTACTCTATTGTGTTTTATATCGGGTCCGAAGAGTGAGCTTGCTCAGAACAAAAGAACTGTGCTTCCTACACACACGGCCCATATCTAGTTCAACTCTGCTTAGGAAACTGACAAGAACAGTAGATCCTCTTCAGTCCAATACACTGTACTTGCGGGGAACAGACGCGAATGCTATTTGCACTGTGTATGGCATTGGAGCACAATAGTGACTTGTCTTACCAGAAAACAACTCTTGCTCGTAGGACAAAAAACTGCATGTGACTCAACTCCATTTAGGACTGGGAAACAAACGGTAGCTCGCCTTACATGAAACACACTCTGCTTTTGAGAAAAGAGCACTCTTCTACTCTACTGTGTTTCCTATGTGTTCCGAACAGTGAGCTTGCTCAGAACAAAAAAACTGTACTTCCTACTCACATGGCCATATCTAGTTCAAGTCTGCTTAGGAACCTGACAAGAACAGTATATCCTCTTCAGTCCAATACACTGTACTTGCTGGGAACAACGCCAGTGCTATGGCAATGGCAGCGCAATAGTGACTCTTCTTACCAGAAAAGAACTCTTGCTCGTAGGACCAGAAACTGCATGTGATTCAACTCCATTTAGGACTGGGAAACAAACTCTAGCTCGCTTTACAAGAAACACACTCTGCTTTTGCGAAAGAGCACTCTTCTACTCTACTGTTTTTCCTATAGGGCCAGAACAGTGAGCTTGCTCACAAAAAAAGAACTGTGCTTCCTACACACACGGGCCATATCTAGTTCAACTCTGCTTAGGAAACTGAGAAGAACAGTAGCTCCTCTAAAGTCCAATACACTGTACTTGCTGGGAACAGACTGGAGGGCTATTTGCACTGTGTATGGCAATGGGAGCGCAATAGTGACTTTCCTTACAAGAAAACAACTCTTGCTCGTAGGACCAGAAACTGCATGTGATTCCACTCCATTTAGGACTGGGAAACAAACGGTAGCTTGCCTTACAAGAAACACACTCTGCTTTAGAGAAAAGAGCACTCTTCTACTCTACTGTGTTTCCTATGGGGTCCAAACAGTGAGCTTGCTCAGAACAAAAGAACTGCGCTTCCTACACACACGGCCCATATCTAGTTCAACTCTGCTTAGGAAACTGACAAGAACAGTAGCTCCTATTCAGTCCAATACACTGTACTTACTGAGAAAAGACGCGAGTGCTATTTGCACTGTGTATGGCAATGGGAGCGCAATAGTGACTTTCCTTACCAGAAAACAACTCTTGCTCGTAGGACCAGAAACTGCATGTGATTCAACTCCATTTAGGACTGGGAAACAAATGCTAGCTCGCATACATGAAACACACTCTGCTTTTGAGAAAAGAGTACTCTTCTACTCTACTGTGTTTCCTATGCGGTCCGAAAAGTGAGTTTGCACAGAACAAAAGAACTGTGCTTCCTACACACACGGGCCATATCTAGTTCAACTCTGCTTAGGAAACCAACAAGAACAGTAGCTCCTCTTCAGTCCGATACACTGTACTTGCTGGGAACAGACGCGAGTGCTATTTGTACTGTGTATGGCAATGGGAGCGCAATAGTGACTTTCCTTACCAGAAAACAACTCTTGATCGTAGGACCAGAAACTGCATGTGATTCAACTCCACTTAGGAGTGGGAAACAAGTGCTAGATCGCCTTACATGAAACACACTCTGCTTTTGAGAAAAGAGCACTCTTCTACTCTACTGTGTTTCCTATGTGTTCCGAACAGTGAGCTTGCTCAGAACAAAAAAACTGTACTTCCTACTCACACGGCCATATCTAGTTCAAGTCGGCTTAGGAACCTGACAAGAACAGTAGATCCTCTTCAGTCCAATACACTGTACTTGCTGGGAACAGACGCCAGTGCTATTTGTCCTGTGTATGGCAATGGCAGCGCAATAGTGACTCTTCTTACCAGAAAACAACTCTTGCTCGTAGGACCAGAAACTGCATGTGATTCAACTCCATTTAGGACTGGGAAACAAACTCTAGCTCGCTTTACAAGAAACACACTCTGCATTTGAGAAAAGAGCACTCTTCTACTCTACTGTGCTTCCTATAGGCTCAGAACAGTGAGCATGCTCGGAAAAAAAGAACTGTGCTTCCTACACACACGGGCCATATCTAGTTCAACTCTGCTTAGGAAACTGAGAAGAACAGTAGCTCCTCTTCAGTCCAATACACTGTACTTTCTCGGAACAGACGGGAGGGCTATTTGCACTGTGTATGGCAATGGGAGCGCAATAGTGACTTTCCTCACCAGAAAATAACTCTTGCTCGTAGGACCAGAAACTGCATGTGATTCCACTCCATTTAGGACTGGAAAACAAATGGTAGCTTGCCTTACAAGAAACACACTCTGCTTTAGAGAAAAGAGCACTCTTCTACTCTACTGTGTTTCCTATGGGGTCCAAACAGTGAGCTTGCTCAGAACAAAAGAACTGTGTTTCCTACACACACGGCCCATATCTAATTCAACTCTCCTTAGGAAACTGACAAGAACAGTAGCTCCTATTCAGTCCAATACACTGTACTTGCTGGGAAAAGACACGAGTGCTATTTGCACTGTGTATGGCAATGGGAGCACAATATTTACTTTCCTTACCAGAAAACAACTCTTGCTCGTATGACCAGAAACTGCATGTGATTCAACTCCATTTATGACTGGGAAACAAATGCTAGCTCGCATACATGAAACACACTCTGCTTTTGAGAAAAGAGTACTCTTCTACTCTACTGTGTTTCCTATGCGGTCCGAACAGTGAGTTTGCACAGAACAAAATAACTGTGCTTCCTACACACACGGGCCATATCTAGTTCAACTCTGCTTAGGAAACCAACAAGAACAGTAGCTCCTCTTCAGTCCGATACACTGTACTTGCAGGGAACAGACGCGAGTGCTATTTGTACTGTGTACGGAAATGGGAGCGCAATAGTGACTTTCCTTACCAGAAAACAACTCTTGATCGTAAGACCAGAAACTGCATGTGATTCAACTCCACTTAGGAGTGGGAAACAAGTGCTAGGTCGCCTTACATGAAACACACTCTGCTTTTGAGAAAAGAGCACTCTTCTACTCTACTGTGTTTCCTATGTGTTCCGAACAGTGAGCTTGCTCAGAACAAAAAAACTGTACTTCCTACTCACACGGCCATATCTAGTTCAAGTCGGCTTAGGAACCTGACAAGAACAGTAGATCCTCTTCAGTCCAATACACTGTACTTGCTGGGAACAGACGCCAGTGCTATTTGTCCTGTGTATGGCAATGGCAGCGCAATAGTGACTCTTCTTACCAGAAAACAACTCTTGCTCGTAGGACCAGAAACTGCATGTGATTCAACTCCATTTAGGACTGGGAAACAAACTCTAGCTCGCTTTACAAGAAACACACTCTGCATTTGAGAAAAGAGCACTCTTCTACTCTACTGTGCTTCCTATAGGCTCAGAACAGTGAGCATGCTCGGAAAAAAAGAACTGTGCTTCCTACACACACGGGCCATATCTAGTTCAACTCTGCTTAGGAAACTGAGAAGAACAGTAGCTCCTCTTCAGTCCAATACACTGTACTTTCTCGGAACAGACGGGAGGGCTATTTGTACTGTGTATGGCAATGGGAGCGCAATAGTGACTTTCCTCACCAGAAAATAACTCTTGCTCGTAGGACCAGAAACTGCATGTGATTCCACTCCATTTAGGACTGGAAAACAAATGGTAGCTTGCCTTACAAGAAACACACTCTGCTTTAGAGAAAAGAGCACTCTTCTACTCTACTGTGTTTCCTATGGGGTCCAAACAGTGAGCTTGCTCAGAACAAAAGAACTGTGTTTCCTACACACACGGCCCATATCTAATTCAACTCTCCTTAGGAAACTGACAAGAACAGTAGCTCCTATTCAGTCCAATACACTGTACTTGCTGGGAAAAGACACGAGTGCTATTTGCACTGTGTATGGCAATGGGAGCACAATATTTACTTTCCTTACCAGAAAACAACTCTTGCTCGTATGACCAGAAACTGCATGTGATTCAACTCCATTTATGACTGGGAAACAAATGCTAGCTCGCATACATGAAACACACTCTGCTTTTGAGAAAAGAGTACTCTTCTACTCTACTGTGTTTCCTATGCGGTCCGAACAGTGAGTTTGCACAGAACAAAATAACTGTGCTTCCTACACACACGGGCCATATCTAGTTCAACTCTGCTTAGGAAACCAACAAGAACAGTAGCTCCTCTTCAGTCCGATACACTGTACTTGCAGGGAACAGACGCGAGTGCTATTTGTACTGTGTACGGAAATGGGAGCGCAATAGTGACTTTCCTTACCAGAAAACAACTCTTGATCGTAAGACCAGAAACTGCATGTGATTCAACTCCACTTAGGAGTGGGAAACAAGTGCTAGGTCGCCTTACATGAAACACACTCTGCTTTTGAGAAAAGAGCACTCTTCTACTCTACTGTGTTTCCTATGTGTTCCGAACAGTGAGCTTGCTCAGAACAAAAAAACTGTACTTCCTACTCACAAGGCCATATCTAGTTCAAGTCTGCTTAGGAACCTGACAAGAACAGTATATCCTCTTCAGTCCAATACACTGTACTTGCTGGGAACAGATGCCAGTGCTATTTGTCCTGTGTACGGCAATGGCAACGCAATAGTGACTCTTCTTAACAGAAAACAACTCTTGCTCGTAGGACCAAAACTGCATGTGATTCAACTCCATTTAGGACTGGGAAACAAACTCTAGCTCGCTTTACAAGAAACACACTCTGCTTTTGAGAAAAAAGCACTATTCTACTCTACTGTGTTTCCTATAGGGCCAGAACAGTGAGCTTGCTCAGAAAAAAAGAACTGTGCTTCCTACACACACGGGCCATATCTAGTTCAACTCTGCTTAGGAAACTGAGAAGAACAGTAGCTCCTCTTCCGTCCAATACACTGTACATTCTGGGAACAGACGGAAGGGCTATTTGTACTGTGTATGGCAATAGGAGCCCAATAGTGACTTTCCTTACCAGAAAACAACTCTTGCTCGTAGGACCAGAAACTGCCTTGCTCAGAATAAAAGAACTGTGCTTCCTACACACACGGACCATATCTAGTTCAACTCTGCTTAGGAACCTGACAAGAACAGTAGATCCTCTTCAGTCCAATACACTGTACTTGCTGGGAATAGACGCCAGTGCTATTTGTCCTGTGTATGGCAATGGCAGCGCAATAGGGACTCTTCTTACCAGAAAACAACTCTTGCTCGTAGGACCAGAAACTGCATGTGATTCTACTCCATTTAGGACTGGGAAACAAATGCTAGCTCGCCTTACATGAAACACACTCTGCATTTGAGAAAAGAGCACTCTTCTACTCTATTGTGTTTCATATCGGGTCCGAAGAGTGATCTTGCTCAGAACAAAAGAACTGTGCTTCCTACACACACGGGCCATATCTAGTTCAACTCTGCTTAGGAAACCAACAAGAACAGTAGCTCCTCTTCAGTCCAATACACTGTACTTGCTGGGAACAGACGCGAGTGCTATTTGCACTGTGTATGGCATTGGAGCACAATAGTGACTTGTCTTACCTGAAAACAACTCTTGCTCGTAGGACCAAAAACTGCATGTGACTCAACTCCTTTTAGGACTGGGAAACAAACGCTAGCTCACCTTACATGAAACACACTCTGCTTCTGAGAAAAGAGCACTCTTCTACTCTACTGTGTTTCCTATGTGTTCCGAACAGTGAGCTTGCTCAGAACAAAAAAACTGTACTTCCTACTCACATGGCCATGTCTAGTTCAAGTCTGCTTAGGAACCTGACAAGAACAGTATATCCTCTTCAGTCCAATACACTGTACTTGCTGGGAACAGACGCCAGGGCTATGGCAATGGCAGCGCAATAGTGACTCTTCTTACCAGAAAACAACTCTTGCTCGTAGGACCAGAAACTGCATGTGATTCAACTCCATTTAGGACTGGGAAACAAACTCTAGCTCGCTTTACAAGAAACACACTCTGCTTTTGCGAAAAGAGCACTCTTCTACTCTACTGTATTTCCTATAGGGCCAGAACAGTGAGCTTGCTCAGAAAAAAAGGACTGTGCTTCCTACACACACGGGCCATATCTAGTTCAACTCTGCTTAGGAAACTGAGAAGAACAGTAGCTCCTCTTCAGTCCAATACACTGTACTTGCTGGGAACAGACGGGAGGGCTATTTGCACTGTGTATGGCAACGGGAGCGCAATAGTGACTTTCCTTACCAGAAAACAACTCTTGCTCGTAGGACCAGAAACTGCATGTGATTCCACTCCATTTAGGACTGGGAAACAAAGGGTAGCTTGCCTTACAAGAAACACACTCTGCTTTAGAGAAAAGAGCACTCTTCTACTCTACTGTGTTTCCTATGGGGTCTAAACAGTGAGCTTGCTCAGAACAAAAGAACTGTGCTTCCTACACACACGGCCCATATCTAGTTCAACTCTGCTTAGGAAACTGACAAGAACAGTAGCTCCTATTCAGTCCAATACACTCTTCTTGCTGGGAAAAGACTCGAGTGCTATTTGCACTGTGTATGGCAATGGGAGCACAATAGTTACTTTCCTTACCAGAAAACAACTCTTGCTTGTAGGACCAGAAACTGCATGTGATTCAACTCCATTTAGGACTGGGAAACAAATGCTAGCTCGCATACATGAAACACACTCTGCTTTTGAGAAAAGAGTACTCTTCTACTCTACAGTTTTTCCTATGGGGTCCGAACAGTGAGTTTGCACAGAACAAAATAACTGTGCTTCCTACACACACGGGCCATATCTAGTTCAACTCTGCTTAGGAAACCAACAAGAACAGTAGCTCCTCTTCAGTCTGATACACTGTACTTGCTGGGAACAGACGCGAGTGCTATTTGTACTGTGTACGGCAATGGGAGCCCAGTAGTGACTTTCCTTACCAGAAAACAACTCTTGATCGTAGGACCAGAAACTGCATGTGATTCAACTCCACATAGGAGTGGGAAACAAAAGCTACGTCGCCTTACATGAAACACACTCTGCTTTTGAGAAAAGAGCACTCTTCTACTCTACTGTGTTTCCTATGTGTTCCGAACAGTGAGCTTGCTCAGAACAAAAAAACTGTACTTCCTACACACACGGGCCATATCTAGTTCAACTCTGCTTAGGAAACTGAGAGGAACAGTAGCTCCTTTTCAATCCAATACACTTTACTTCCTGGGAACATACGGGAAGGCTATTTGCACTGTGTATGGCAATGGGAGCGCAATAGTGACTTTCCTTACCAGAAAACAACTCTTGCTCGTAGGACCAGAAACTGCATGTGACTCCACTCCATTTAGGACTGGGAATCAAACGGTCGCTCGCCTTACAAGAAACACACTCTGCTTTAGAGAAAAGAGCACTCTTCTACTCTACTGTGTTTCCTATGGGGTCCAAACAGTGAGCTTGCTCAGAACAAAAGAACTGTGCTTCCTACACACACGGGCCATATCTATTTCAACTCTGCTTAGGAAACTGACAAGAACAGTAGCTCCTCTTCCGTCCAATACACTGTACTTGCAGGGAACAGACGCGAGTGCTATTTGCACTGTGTATGGCAATGGGAGCACAATAGTGAATCGTCTTACCAGAAAACAACTCTTGCTCGTAGGACAAAAAACTGCATGTGACTCAACTCCATTTAGGACTGGGATACAAACGCTAGCTCGCCTTACAAGAAACACACTCTGCTTTTGAGAAAAGAGTACTCTTCTACTCTACTGTGTTTACTCTGGGGTCTGAACAGTGAGCTTGCTCAGAACAAAAGAACTGTGCTTCCTACACACACGGCCATATCTAGTTCAATTCTGCTTAGGAACCTGACAAGAACAGTAGATCCTCTACAGTCCAATACACTGTACTTGCTAAGAACAGACGCCAGTGCTATTAGTCCTGTGTATGGCAATGGCAGCGCAATAGTGACTCTTCTTACCAGAAAACAACTCTTGCTCGTAGGACCAGAAACTGCATGTGATTCAACTCCATTTAGGACTGGGAAACAAATGCTAGCTCGCCTTACATGAAACACACTCTGCATTTGAGAAAAGAGCACTCTTCTACTCTATTGTGTTTCATATCGGGTCCGAAGAGTGAGCTTGCTCAGAACAAAAGAACTGTGCTTCCTAAACACACGGCCCATATCTAGTTCAACTCTGCTTAGGAAACTGACAAGAACAGTAGATCCTCTTCAGTCCAATACACTGTACTTGCGGGGAACAGACGCGAATGCTATTTGCACTGTGTATGGCATTGGAGCACAATAGTGACTTGTCTTACCAGAAAACAACTCTTGCTCGTAGGACAAAAAACTGCATGTGACTCAACTCCATTTAGGACTGGGAAACAAACGGTAGCTCGCCTTACATGAAACACACTCTGCTTGTGAGAAAAGAGCACTCTTCTACTCTACTGTGTTTCCTATGTGTTCCGAACAGTGAGCTTGCTCAGAACAAAAAAACTGTACTTCCTACTCACATGGCCATGTCTAGTTCAAGTCTGCTTAGGAACCTGACAAGAACAGTATATCCTCTTCAGTCCAATACACTGTACTTGCTGGGAACAGACGCCAGTGCTATGGCAATGGCAGCGCAATAGTGACTCTTCTTAACAGAAAACAACTCATGCTCGTAGGACCAGAAACTGCATGTGATTCAACTCCATTTAGGACTGGGAAACAAATGCTAGCTCACCTTACAAGAAACAATATCTGCTTTAGAGAAAAGAGCACTCTTCTACTCTACTGTGTTTCCTATAGGGCCAGAACAGTGAGCTTGCTCAGAACAAAAGAACTGTGCTTCCTACACACGGGCCATATCTAGTTCAACTCTGCTTAGGAAACTGACAAGAACAGTAGCTCCTCTTCAGTCCGATACACTGTACTTGCTGGGTATAGACGCGAGTGCTATTTGCACTGTGTATGGCAATGTGAGCGCAATAGTGACTTTCTTTACCAGAAAACAACTCTTCTTCGTAGGACCAGAAACTGCATGTGATTCAACTCCATTTAACTAGGAAACAAACGCTAGCTCGCCTTACAAAAACACACTCTGCTTTTGAGAAAAGAGCACTCTTCTACTCTACTGTTTTTCCTTTGGGGTCCAAACAGTGAGCTTTCTCAGAACAAAAGAACTGTGCTTCCTACACACACGGCCATATCTAGATCAATTCTGCTTAGGAACCTGACAAGAACAGTAGATCCTCTTCAGTCCAATACACTGTACTTGCTGGGAACAGACACCAGTGCTATTTGTCCTGTGTAAGGCAATGGCAGCGCAATAGTGACTCTTCTTACCAGAAAACATTTCTTGCTACTAGGACAAAAAACTGCATGTGACTCAACTCCATTTAGGACTGGGAAACAAACGCTAGCTCGCCTTCCAAGAAACACACTCTGCTTTTGAGAAAAGAGCACTCTTCTACTCTACTGTGTTTCCTATTGGGTCTGAACAGTGAGCTTGCTCAGAACAAAAGAACTGTGCTTCCTACACACACGGCCATAACTAGTTCAATTCTGCTTAGGAACCTGACAAGAACAGTAGATCCTCTTCAGTCCAATACACTGTACTTCCTGGGAACAGACGCCAGTGCTATTTGTCCTGTGTATGGCAATGGAAGCGCAATAGTGACTCTTCTTACCATAAAACAACTCTTGCTCTTAGGACCAGAAACTGCATGTGATTCAACTCCATTTAGGACTGGGAAACAAATGCTAGCTCGCCTTACAAGAAACACACTCTGCTTTTGAGAAAAGAGCACTCTTCTACTCTACTGTGTTTCCTATGGGGTCCGAACAGTGAGCTTGCTCAGAACAAAAGAACTGTGCTTCCTACACACACGGCCCATATCTAGTTCAACTCTGCTTAGGAAACTGAGAAGAACAGTAGCTCCTCTTCAGTCCAATACACTGTACTTGCTGGGAACAGACAGGAGGGCTATTTGCACTGTGTATGGCAATGGGAGCGCAATAGGGACTTTCCTTACCAGAAAACAACTCTTGCTCGTAGGACCAGAAACTGCATGTGACTCAACTCCATTTAGGACTGGGAAACAAACGCTAGCTCGCCTTACAAGAATCACTCTCTGCTTTTGAGAAAAGAGCAATATTCTACTCTACTGTGTTTCCTATGTGGTCCGAACAGTGAGCCTGCACAGAACAAAAGAACTGTGCTTCCTACATACACGACCATATCTAGTTCAATTCTGCTTAGGAACCTGACAAGAACAGTAGATCCTCTTCAGTCCAATACACTGTACTTGCTGGGAAAAGACGCGAGTGCTATTTGCACTGTGTATGGCAATGGGAACGCAATAGTTACTTTCCTTACCAGAAAACAACTCTTGCTCGTAGGACCAGAAACTGCATGTGATTCAACTCCATTTAGGACTGGGAAACAAATGCTAGCTCGCATACATGAAACACACTCTGCTTTTGAGAAAAGAGTACTCTTCTACTCTACAGTTTTTCCTATGGGGTCCGAACAGTGAGTTTGCACAGAACAAAATAACTGTGCTTCCTATACACACTGGCCATATCTAGTTCAACTCTGCTTAGGAAACCAACAAGAACAGTAGCTCCTCTTCAGTCCGATACACTGTACTTGCTGGGAACAGACCCGAGTGCTTTTTGTACTGTGTACGGCAATGGGAGCCCAATAGTGACTTTCCTTACCAGAAAACAACTCTTGATCGTAGGACCAGAAACTGCATGTGATTCAACTCCACATAGGAGTGGGAAACAAAAGCTAGGTCGCCTTACATGAAACACACTCTGCTTTTGAGAAAAGAGCACTCTTCTACTCTACTGTGTTTCCTATGTGTTCCGAACAGTGAGCTTGCTCAGAACAAAAAAACTGTACTTCCTACACACACGGGCCATATCTAGTTCAACTCTGCTTAGAAAACTGAGAGGAAGAGTAGCTCCTTTTCAATCCAATACACTGTACTTGCGGGGAACAGACGCGAGTGCTATTTGCACTGTGTATGTCATTGGAGCACAATAGTGACTTGTCTTACCAGAAAACAACTCTTGCTCGTAGGACAAAAAACTGCATGTGACTCAACTCCATTTAGGACTGGGAAACAAACGGTAGCTCGCCTTACATGAAAAACACTCTGCTTTTTGAAAAGAGCACTCTTCTACTCTACTGTGTTTCCTATGTGTTCCGAACAGTGAGCTTGCTCAGAACAAAAAAACTGTACTTCCTACTCACATGGCCATATCTAGTTCAAGTCTGCTTAGGAACCTGACAAGAACAGTATATCCTCTTCAGTCCAATACACTGTACTTGCTGGGAACAGACGCCAGTGCTATGGCAATGGCAGCGCAATAGTGACTCTTCTTAACAGAAAACAACTCTTGCTCGTAGGACCAGAAACTGCATGTGATTCAACTCCACTTAAGAGTGGGAAACAAATGCTAGGTCGCCTTACATGAAACACACTCTGCTTTAGAGAAAAGAGCACTCTTCTACTCTACTGTGTTTCCTATGGGGTCCAAACAGTGAGCTTGCTCAGAACAAAAGAACTGTGCTTCCTACACACACGGGCCATATCTATTTCAACTCTGCTTAGGAAACTGACAAGAACAGTAGCTCCTCTTCCATCCAATACACTGTACTTGCGTGGAACAGACGGGAGTGCTATTTGCACTGTGTATGGCAATGGGAGCACAATAGTGACTCGTCTTACCAGAAAACAACTCTTGCTCGTAGGACAAAAAACTGCATGTGACTCAACTCCATTTAGGACTGGGAAACAAACGCTAGCTCGCCTTACAAGAAACACACTCTGCTTTTGAGAAAAGAGTACTCTTCTACTCTACTGTGTTTCCTCTGGGGTCCGAACAGTGAGCTTGCTCAGAACAAAAGAACTGTGCTTCCTACACACACGGCCATATCTAGTTCAATTCTGCTTTGGAACCTGACAAGAACAGTAGATCCTCTGCAGTCCAATACACTGTACTTGCTGGGAACAGACGCCAGTGTTATTAGTCCTGTGTATGGCAATGGCAGCGCAATAGTGACTCTTCTTACCAGAAAACAACTCTTGCTCGTAGGACCAGAAACTGCATGGGATTCAACTCCATTTAGGACTGGGAAGCAAACGCTAGCTCGCCTTACAAGAAACACACTCTGCTTTAGAGAAAAGAGCACTCTTCTACTCTACTGTGTTTACTATGAGCTCCAAACAGTGAGCTTGCTCAGAACAAAAGAACTGTGCATCCTACACACACGGACCATATCTAGTTCAACTCTGCTTAGGAAACTGACAAGAACAGTAGCTTCTCTTCAGTCCAATACACTGTACTTGCTGGGAACAGACGCATGTGCTATTTGCACTGTGTATGCCAATGGAAGCACAATAGTGACTTTCCTTACCAGAAAACAACTCTTGTTCGTAGGACTAGAAACTGCATGTGATTCCACTCCATTTAGGACTGGGAAACAAATGCTAGCTCGCCTTACAAGAAACACACTCTGCTTTAGAGAAAATAGCACTCTTCTACTCTACTGTGTTTCCAAGGTTCCAAACAGTGAGCTTGCTCAGAACAAAAGAACTGTGCTTAATACACACACGAACCACATCTAGTTCAACTCTGCTTAGGAAACTGACAAGAACATTAGCTCCTATTCAGTCCAATACACTGTACTTGCTGGGAAAAGACGCCTGTGCTATTTGCCTTGTGTAGGGCAATGGGAGCGCAATAGTGACTTTCCTTACCAGAAAACAACTCTTGTTCGTAGGACCAGAAACTGCATGTGATTCAACTCCATTTAGGACTGGGAAACAAACTCTAGCTCGCTTTACAAGAAACACACTCTGCTTTTGAGAAAAGAGCACTCTTCTACTCTACAGTGTTTCCTATAGGGCCAGAACAGTGAGCTTGCTCAG
The DNA here is from genome assembly GCF_949786415.1 of Peromyscus eremicus. Taxonomy (NCBI): domain Eukaryota; kingdom Metazoa; phylum Chordata; class Mammalia; order Rodentia; family Cricetidae; genus Peromyscus; species Peromyscus eremicus. Next base: position 84,496 of record NW_026734890.1, on the reverse strand, counting down.
AACATAAGAACTGTGCTTCCTACAAACACGGGCCATATCTAGTTCAACTCTGCTTAGGAAACTGACAAGAACAGTAGCTCCTCTTCAGTCCGATACACTGTACTTGTGGGGAACAGAAGCGAGTGATATTTGCACTGTGTATGGCAATTGGAGCACAATAGTGACTTGTCTTATCAGAAAACAACTCTTGCTCCTTGGACAAAAAACTGCATGTGACTCAACTCCATTTAGGACTGGGAAACAAACGCTAGCTCGACTTCCAAGAAACACACTCTGCTTTTGAGAAAAGAGCACTCTTCTTCTCTACTGTGTTTCCTATGTGTTCTGAACAGTGAGCTTGCTCAGAACAAAAAAACTGTGCTTCCTACACACGGCCATATCTAGTTCAAGTCTGCTTAGGAACCTGACAAGAACAGTAGATCCTATTGAGTCCAATACACTGTACTTGCTGGGAACAGACGCCAGTGCTATTTGTCCTGTGTATGTCAATGACAGCGCAATAGTGACTCTTCTTACCAGAAAACAACTCTTGCTCGTAGGACCAGAAACTGCATGTGATTCAACTCCATTTAGGACTGGGAAACAAACTCTAGCTCGTTTTACAAGAAACACACTCTGCTTTTGAGAAAAGAGCACTCTTCTACTCTACTGTGTTTCCTATAGGGCCAGAACAGTGAGCTTGCTCAGAAAAAATGAACTGTGCTTCCTACACACACGGACCATATCTAGTTCAACTCTGCTTAGGAAACTGAGAAGAACAGTAGCTCCTCTTCAGTCCAATACACTGTACTTGCTCGGAACAGACGGGTGGGCTATTTGCACTGTGTATGGCAATGGGAGCACAATAGTGACTTTCCTTACCAGAAAACAACTCTTGCTCGTAGGACCAGAAACTGCATGTGAATCCACTCCATTTAGGACTGGGAAACAAATGCTAGCTCGCCTTACAAAAACAAACTCTGCTTTAGAGAAAAGAGCACTCTTCTACTCTACTGTGTTTCCTATGGGGTCCAAACAGTGAGCTTGCTCAGAACAAAATAACTGTGCTTCCTACACACACGGACCATATCTAGTTCAACTCTGCTTAGGAAACTGACAAGAACAGTAGCTCCTATTCAGTCCAATACACTGTACGTGCTGGGAACAGACGCCAGTGCTATTTGTCCTGTGTATGGCAATGGCAGCACAATAGTGACTCTTCTTACCATAAAACAACTCTTGCTCGTAGGACCAGAAACTGCATGTGATTCAACTCCATTTAGGACTGGGAAACAAAAGCTAGCTCACCTTACAGAAACATGCTCTATTTAGAGAAAAGAGCACTCTTCTACTCTACTGTGTTTCCTATAGGGCCAGAACAGTGAGAATGCTCAGAACAAAGAACTGTGCTTCCTACACACGAGCCATATCTAGTTCAACTCTGCTTAGGAAACTGACAGGAACAGTAGCTCCTCTTCAGTCTGATACACTGTACTTGCTGGGAACAGACGCGAGTGCTATTTGCACTGTGTATGGCAATGGGAGCGCAATAGTGACTTTCCTTTCCAAAAAACAACTCTTGCTCGTAGGACCAGAAACTGAATGTGTTTCAACTCCATTTAGGACTGGGAAACAAATGCTAGCTCGCCTTACATGAAACACACTCTGCTTTTGAGATAAGAGCACTCTTCTACTCTACTGTGTTTCCTATGGGTTCCGAACAGTGAGCTTGCTCAGAACAAAAGAACTGTGCTTCCTACACACACGGGCCATATCTAGTTCAACTCTGCTTAGGATATGACAAAACACTAGCTCCTCTTCAGTCCCATACACAGTACTTTCGGGGAACAGACGCGAGTGCTATTTGCACTGTGTATGGCAATTGGAGCACAATAGTGACTTGTCTTACCAGAAAACAATTCTGGCTCATAGGACAAAAAACTGCATGTGACTCAACTCCATTTAGGACTGGGAAACAAACGCTAGCTCGAATTCCAAGAAACACACTCTGCTTTTGAGAAAAGAGCACTCTTCTACTCTACTGTGTTTCCTATGTGTTCCGAACAGTGAGCTTCCTCAGATCAAAAAAACTGTGCTTCCTACACACACGGCCATATCTAGTTCAATTTTGCTTAGGAACCTGACAAGAACAGTAGATCCTCTTCAGTCCAATACACTGTACTTGCTGGGAACAGACGCCAGTGCTATTTGTCCTGTGTATGGCAATGGCATAGCAATAGTGACTCTTGTTACCATAAAACAACTCTTGCTCGTAAGACTAGAAACTGCATGTGATTCAACTCCATTTAGGACTGGGAAACGAACGCTAGCTCGCCTTACAAGAAACACACTCTGCTTTAGAGAAAAGAGCACTCTTCTACTCTACTGTGTTTCCTATAGGGCCAGAACAGTGAGCTTGCTCAGAACAAAAGAACTGTGCTTCCAACACAGGGCCATAACTAGTTCAACTCTGCTTAGGAAACTGACAAGAACAGTAGCTCCTTTCCGTCCAATACACTGTACTTGCTGGGAACAGACGGGGGCGCTATTTGCACTGTGGATGGCAATGGGAGCAAAATAGTGACTTTCCTTACCAGAGAACAGCTCTTGCTCGTAGGACCAGAAACTGCATGTGATTCAACTCCATTTAGGACTGGGAAACAAATGCTAGCTCGCCTTACATGAAACACACTCTGCTTTTGATTAAAGAGCACTCTTCTACTCTACTGTGTTTCCTATGAGGTCCGAACAGTGAGCTTGCTCAGAACAAAAGAACTGTGCTTCCTACACACACGGACCATATCTAGTTCAACTCTGCTTAGGAAACTGACAAGAACAGTAGCTCCTATTCACTCCAATACACTGTACTTGCTGGGAAAAGACGCGAGTGCTATTTGCCTTGTGTAGGGTAATGGGAGCGCAATAGTGACTTTCCTTACCAGAAAACAACTCTTGCTCGTAGGACCAGAAACTGCATGTGGTTCAACTCCATTTAGGACTAGGAAAGAAACGCTAGCTCGCCTTACAAAACACACTCTGCTTTTGAGAAAAGAGCACTCTTCTACTCTACTGTGTTTCCTATGGTGTCCGAACAGTGAGCTTGCTCAGAACAAAAGAACTGTGCTTCCTACCCACATGGCCATATCTAGTTCAATTCTGATTAGGAACCTGACAATAACAGTTGATCCTCTTCAGTCCAATACACTGTACGTGCTGGGAACAGACGCCAGTGCTATTTGTCCTGTGTATGGCAATGGCAGCACAATAGTGACTCTTCTTACCATAAAACAACTCTTGCTCGTAGGACCAGAAACTGCATGTGATTCAACTCCATTTAGGACTGGGAAACAAAAGCTAGCTCACCTTACAGAAACACACTCTGCTTTTGAGAAAAGAGCACTCTTCTACTGTGCTGTGTTTCCTATAGGGCCAGAACAGTGAGCATGCTCTGAACAAAAGAACTGTGCTTCCTACACACACGGGCCATATCTAGTTCAACTCTACTTAGGAAACTGACAAGAACAGTAACTCCTATTCAGTCCAATACACTGTACTTGCTGGGAAAAGACGCGAGTGCTATTTGTCTGGTGTAAGGCAATGGGCGCGCAATAGTGACTTTCCTTTCCAGAAAACAACTCTTGTTCTTAGGACCAGAAACTGCATGTGACTCAAATCCATTTAGGACTGGGAAACAAACGCTAGCTCGCCTTACAAGAAACACACTCTGCTTTTGAGTAAAGAGCACTCTTCTCCTCTACTGTGTTTCCTATGGGGTCTGAACAGTGAGCTTGCTCAGAACAAAAGAACTGTGCTTACTACACACACGGGCCATATCTAGTTCAACTCTACTTAGGAAACTGACAAGAACAGTAGCTCCTCTTCAGTCCGATACACTGTACCTGCTGGGAACAGACGCGAGAGCTATTTGCACTATGTATGGGAAGGATAGCACAATAGTGACTTTCCTTACCAGAAAACAACTCTTGCTCGTAGGACCAGAAACTGCATGTGATTCAACTCCATTTAGGTCTGGGAAACAAATGCTAGCTCGCCTTACATGAAACACACTCTGCTTTTGAGAAAAGAGCACTCTTCTACTCTACTGTGTTTCCTATGGGGTCTGAACAGTGAGCTTGCTCAGAACAAAACAACTGTGCTTCTTACACACGGGCCATATCTAGTTCAACTCTGCTTAGGAAACTGACAAGAACACTAGCTCCTCTTCAGTCCAATACACTGTATTTGCGGGGAACAGACGTGAGTGCTATTTGCACTGTGTATGGCAATTGGAGCACAATAGTGACTTGTCTTACCAGAAAACAACTCTTGCTCGTTGGACAAAAAACTGCATGTGACTCAACTCCATTTAGGACTGGGAAACAAATGCTAGCTCGACTTCCAAGAAACACACTCTGCTTTTCAGAAAAGAGCACTCTTCTACTCTACTGTGTTTCCTATGTGTTCCGAACAGTGAGCTTGCTCAGAACAAAATAAGTGTGCTTCCAACACACACAGGCCATATCTAGTTCAACTCTGCTTAGGAAACTGACAAGAACAGTAGCTCCTCTTCAGTCCAATACACTGTACTTGCGGGGAACATACGTGAGTGCTATTTGCACTGTGTATGGCAATTGGAGCCTTATAGTGACTTGTCTTACCAGAGAAAAACTCTTGCTCGTAGGACAAAAAACTGCATGTGACTCAACTCCATTTAGGACTGGGAAACAAACACTAGCTCGACTTCCAAGTAGCACACTCTGCTTTTGAGAAAAGAGCACTCTTCTACTCTACTGTGTTTCCTATGTGTTTTCCGAACAGTGAGCTTGCTCAGAACACAAAAACTGTGCTTCCTACACACACGAGCCATATCTAGTTCAATTCTACTTAGGAAACTGACAAGAACAGTAGAACCTCTTCAGTCCAATACACTGCACATGCTGGGATCAGACGCCAGTGCTATTTGCCCTGTGTATGACAATGGGAGCGCAATAGTGACTCTTCTTACCAGAAAACAACTCTTGTTCGTAGGACAAGAAAATGCATGTGATTCCACTCGATTTAGGACTGGGAAAGAAACGCTAGCTCGCTTTACAAGAAACACACTCTGCTTTTCAGAAAAGAGCACTCTTCTACTCTACTGTGTTTCCTATAGGGCCAGAACAGTGAACTTGCTCAGAACAAAAGAACTGTGCTTCCTACACACAGGGGACATATCTAGTTCAACTCTGCTTAGGAATCTGACAAGAACAGGAGCTCCTATTCAGTCCAATACTCTGTACATGCAGAGAACAGACGCCAGTGCTATTTGCACTGTATATGGCAATGGGAGCGCAATAGTGACTCTTCTTACCAGAAAAAAACTCTTGCTCGTAGGACCAGAAACTGCACGCTATTCAATTCCATTTCTGACTGGGAAACAAACACTAGCTCGCCTTTCAAGAAACGCACTCTGCTTTTGAGAAAAGAGCACTCTTCTACTCTACAGTGTTTCCTATGGGGTCCGAACAGTGAGCTTGCTAAGAACAAATGAACTGTGCTTCCTACACACACGGGCCATATCTAGTTATACTCTGCTTAGGAAACTGACAAGAACAGTAGCTGCTCTTCAGTCCAATACACCGTACTTGCTGGGAACAGACGCCAGTGCTATTTGCACTGTGTATGACAATGGGAGCGCAATAGTGACTCTTCTTACCAGAAAAAAACTCTTGCTTGTAGGACCAGAAACGGCATGGGATTCAACTCCATTTTTGACTGGGAAGCAAATACTGGCTCGCCTTTCAAGAAACACAATTTAATTTTGAGAAAAGAGCACTCATCTACTCTACTGTGTTTCCTATGGTGTCCGCACAGTGTGCTTTCTCAGAACAAAAGAACTGTGCTTCCTACACACACGAGCCATATCTAGTTCAACTCCTTTTAGGAAAATGACAAGAAGAGTAGTTCCTCTTCAGTCCAATACACTGTACTTGCTGGGATCAGACGCGAGTGCTATTTGCACTATGTATGGCAATGGGAGCGCAATAGTGACTTTCCTTACCAGAAAACAACTCTTGCTCATAGGACCAGAAATTGGATGTGATTCAACTCCATTTAGGACTGGGAAACAAACGCTAGCTCGCCTTACAAGAAACACACTCTGCTTTTGAGAAAAGAGCACTCTTCTACTCTACTGTGTTTCCTATGTGTTCCGCACAGTGAGCTTGCTCAGAACAAAAGAACTGTGCTTCCTACACACACGGCCCGTATCTAGTTCAACTCTGCTTAGAAAACTGACAAGAACAGTAGCTGCTCTTCATTCTAATACACTGTACTTGCCTGGAACAGACGCCAGTGCTATTTGCACTTGTATGGCAATGGGAGCCCAATAGTGACTCTTCTTACCAGAGAAAAACTCTTGGTCGTAGGACCAGAAACGGCATGGGATTCAACTCCATTTCTGACTGGGAAGCAAATACTAGGTCGCCTTTCAAGAAACACAATCTAATTTTGAGAAAAGAACTCTCATCTACTCTACTGTGTTTCCGATGGTGTCCGCACAGTATGCTTTCCCAGAACAAAAGAACTGTGCTTCCTACACACACGGCCATATCTAGTTCAACTCTGCTTAGGAAACTGAGAAGAACAGTAGCTCCTCTTCAGTACAATACACTGTACTTGCTGGGAAAAGACGCGAGTCCTATTTGAACTCTGTATGGCAAAGGGAGCACAATAGTGACTTTCCTTACCAGAAAACATCCCTTGCTCGTAGGACCAAAAACTGCATGTGATTCAACTCCATTTAGGACTGGGAAACAAACGCTAGCTCACCTTACAAGAAACACACTTTGCTTTTGAGAAAAGAGCACTCTTTTACTCTACTGTGTTTCCTATAGGGCAAGAACAGTGAGCTTGCTCAGAACAAAAGAACTGTGCTTCCTACACACGGGCTATATCTAGTTCAACTCTGCTTAAGAAACTGACAAGAACAGTAGCTCCTCTTCAGTCCAATACACTGTACTTGCTGGGAGCAGACGCGAATGCTATTTGCAGTGTGTATGACAATGGGAGCGCAATAGTGATTCTTCTTACCAGAAAACAACTCTTGCTCGTAGGACCAGAAACTGCATGGGATTCAACTCCATTTAGGACTGAGAAACAAACGCTAGCTTGCCTTACAAGAAACACACTCTGCTTTTGAGAAAAGAGCACTCTTCTATTCTACTGTGTTTCCTATGGGGTCCGAACTGTGAGCTTGCTCAGAACCAAAGAACTTTGTTTCCTACACACACGGGCCATACCTAGTTCAACTCTACTTAAGGAACTGACAAGAACAGTAGCTCCTCTTCAGTCCAATACACTGTACTTGCTGGGAACAGACGCCAGTGCTATTTGAACTGTGTATGGCAAAGGGAGCACAATAGTGACTTTCCTTTCCAGAAAACAACTCTTGCTCGTAGGACAGAAACTGCATGTGATTCAACTCCATTTAGGACTGGGAAACAAACGCTAGCTCGCCTTACAAGAAACACACTCTGCTTTTGAGAAAAGAGCACTCTTCTACTCTACTGTGTTTCCTATAGGCCAGAAGAGTGAGCTTGCTCAGAACAAAAGAACTGTGCTTCCTACACACACGGGCCATATCTAGTTCAACTCTGCTTAGGAAACTGACAAGAACAGTAGCTCCTCTTCAGTCAAATACACTGTACTTGCATATCACAGACACGAGTCCTATTTGCACTGTGTATGGCAATGGGAGCAAAATAGTGACTCCTCTTACCAGAAAACAACTCTTGCTCGTAGGACCAGAAACGGCATGAGATTCAAATCTGTTTCTGACTGGGAAACAAACACCAGCTAGCCTTACAAGAAACACACTCTGCTTTTGAGAAAATAGCACTCTTCTACTCTACTGTGTTTCCTATGGGGTCCGAACAGTGAGCTTGCTCAGAACAAAAGAACTGTGCTTCCTACACACACGGGTCATATCTAGTTCAACTCTGCTTAGGAAACTGACAAGAGCAGTAGATCCTCTTCGGTCCAATACACTGTACTTGCAGGGAAAAGACGCGAGTGCTATTTGCACTGTGTATGGCAAAGGGAGCACAATAGTTACTTTCCTTTCCAGAAAACAACTCTTGCTCGTAGGACTAGAAACTGCATGTGATTCAACTCCATTTAGGACTGGGAAACAAACGCAAGCTCGCCTTACAAAAAACACACTCTGCTTTTGAGAAAAGAGCACTCTTCTACTATACTTTGTTTCCTATAGGGCCAAAACAGTGAGCTTGCTCAGAACAAAAGAACTGTGCTTCCTACACACACGGGCCATATCTAGTTCAACTCTGCTTAGAAAACTGACAAGAACAGTAGATCCTCTTCAGTCCAATACACTGTACATGCTGGGAACAGACGCCAGTGCTATTTGACCTGTGTATGACAATGGAAGCGCAATAGTGACTCTTCTTACCAAAAAACAACTCTTGCTCCTAGGATCAGAAATACATGTGATTCAACTCCATTTAGGACTGTGAAACAAACGCTAGCTAGCCTTACAAGAAATACACTCTGCTCTTGAGAAAAGAGCACTCTTCTACTCTACTGTGTTTCATATGGGGTCCGAACATTGAGCTTGCTCAGAACAAAAGAACTGTGCTTCCTACACACACGGGCCATATCTAGTTCAACTCTGCTTAGGAAACGGACAAGAACAGTAGCTTCTCTTCTGTCCAATACACTGTACTTGCAAAGAACAGTAGCAAGTGTTGTTTGCACTGTGTATGGCAATAGGAGCACAATAGGGACTCTTCTTACCACAAAACAACTCTTGCTCATAGGACAAGAAACTGCATGAAATTCAACTACATTTAGGACTGGGAAACAAACGATAGCTCGCCTTACAAGAAACAAACTCTGCTTCTGAGAAAAGAGCACTCTTCTACTCTTCTGTTTTGTCTATAGGGCCAGAACACTGAGCTTGCTCAGAACAAAAGAACTGTGCTTCCTACACACACGGGCCATATGTAGTTCAACTCTGCTTAGGAAACTGACAAGAACAGTAGCTCCTCTTCAGTCCAATACACTGTACTTGCTGGGAACAGACATGAGTGCTATTTGCACTGTTTATGGCAAAGGGAGCACAATAGTGACTTTCCTTACCTGAAAACATCCCTTGCTCATAGGACCAGAAACTGCATGTGATTCAACTCCATTTTGGACTGGGAAACAAACGCTAGCTCGCCTTACAAGAAACACACTCTGCTTTTGAGAAAAGAGCACTCTTCTACTCCACTGTGTTTCCTATGGGATCCAAACAGTGAGCTTGCTCAGAACAAAAGAACTGTGCTTCCTACACACGGGCCATATCTAGTTCAAAATTGCTTAAGAAACTGACAAGAACAGTAGCTCCTCTTCAGTCCAATACACTGTACTTGCTGGGAACAGACGCGAGTGCTATTTGCACTGTGTTTGGCAATGGGAGCACAATAGTGACTTTCCTTACCAGAAAACAACTCTTGCTCATAGGAACGGAAACTGCATGTGATTCAACTCCATTTAGGACTGGGAAACAAACTCTAGCTGGCCTTACAAGAAACACACTATGCTTTGGAGGAAAGAGCACTCTTCTAATCTACTGTGTTTCCTAAAGGGCCAGAACAGTGAGCTTGCTGAGTACAAAAGAACTGTGCTTCCTACACACATGGGCCATATCTAGTTCATCTCTGCTTAGGAACCTGACAAGAACAGTAGATCCTCTTTAGTCCAGTACACTGTACATGCTGGGAACAGAGGCCAGTGCTATTTGCCCTGAGTATGACAATGGGAGCGCAATAGTGACTCATATTACCAGAAAAAACTCTTGCTCGTAGGACCAGAAACTGCATGTGATTCAACTCCATTTAGGACTAGGAAACAAACGCTAGCTCGCCTTACAAGAAACACGCTCTGCTTTTGAGAATAGGGCACACATCTTCTCTACTGTGTTTCCTATGGGGTCCAAACAGTGAGCTTGCTCAGAACAAAAGAACTGTGCTTCCTACACACACGGGCCATATCTAGTTCAATTCTGCTTAGGAAACTGACAAGAACAGTAGCTCCTCTTCAGTCCAATACACTGTACTTGCTGGGAACAGACGCCAGTGCTATTTGCACTGTGTTTGGCAATGGGAGCACAATAGTGACTTTCCTTACCAGAAAACAACTCTTGCTCATAGGAACGGAAACTGCATGTGATTCAACTCCATTTAATACTGGGAAACAAACTCTAGCTGGCCTTACAAGAAACACACTCTGCTTTGGAGGAAAGAGCACTCTTCTAATCTACTGTGTTTCCTATAGGGCCAGAACAGTGAGCTTGCTGAGTACAAAAGAACTGTGCTTCCTACACACATGGGCCATATCTAGTTCAACTCTGCTTAGGAACCTGACAAGAACAGTAGATCCTCTTTAGTCCAATACACTGTACATGCTGGGAACAGAGGCCAGTGCTATTTGCCCTGAGTATGACAATGGGAGCGCAATAGTGACTCTTATTACCAGAAAAAACTCTTGCTCATAGGACCAGAAACTGCATGTGATTCAACTCCATTTAGGACTGGGAAACAAACGCTAGCTCGCCTTACAGGAAACACACTCTGCTTTTGAGAAAAATGCACTCTTCTACTCTACTGTGTTTCCTATAAGGTTCGAAATGTGAGCTTGCTCAGAACAAAAGAACTGTGCTTCCTACATACACGGGCCATATCTAGTTCAACTCTGCTTAGGAAACTGAAAAGAACAGAACATCCTCTTCAGTCCAATACGCTGTACATGCTGGGTACAGACGCCAGTGCTATTTGCACTGTGTATGGCAATGGGAGTGCAATAGTGACTCTTCTTACCAGAAAACAACTCTTGCTCGTAGGACCAGAAACTGCATGTGATTCAACTCCATTTAGGACTGGGAAACAAACGCTAGCTCGCCTTACAAGAAACACACTCTGCTTTTGAGAAAAGAGCACTCTTCTCCTCTATTGGGTTTCCTATGAGGTCCAAACAGTGAGCTTGCTCAGAACAAAAGAACTGTGCTTCCTATACACACGGGCCATATCTAGTTCAATTCTCCTTAGGAAACTGACAAGAACAGCAGCTCCTCTTCAGTCCAATACACTGTACTTGCTGGGAACAGACGCGAGTGCTAATTGCACTGTGTATGGCAATGGGAGCGCAATAGTGACTTTCCTTACCAGAAAACAACTCTTGCTCGTAGGAACGGAAACTGCATGTGATTCAATTCCATTTAGGACTGCGAAACAAACGCTAGCTCGCCTTACAAAAAACACACTCTGCTTTTGAGGAAAGAGCACTCTTCTACTCTACTGTGTTTCCTATGGGGCCAGAACAGTGAGCTTGCTGAGTACAAAAGAACTGTGCTTCCTACACATGGGCCATATCTAGTTCAACTCTGCTTAGGAAACTGACAAGAACAGTAGCTCCTCTTCAGTCCAATACACTGTTCTTGCTGGGAACAGACGCGAGGGATATTTGCACTGTGTATGGTAAAAGGAGCGCAATAGTGACTCTTCTTACCCGAAAAAAACTCTTGCTTGTAGGACCAGAACCTGGATGTGATTCAACTCCATTTAGGATTGGGAAACAAACGCTAGCTCGCCTTACAAGAAACACACTCTGCTTTTGAGAAAAGAGCACTCTTCTACTCTACTGTGTTTCCTATGGGATCCAAACAGTGAGCTTGCTCAGAACAAAAGAACTGTGCTTCCTACACACACGGGCCATATCTAGTTCAAAATTGCCTAGGAAACTGACAAGAACAGTAGCTCCTCTTCAGTCCAATACACTGTACTTGCTGGGAACAGACGCGAGTGCTATTTGCACTGTGTTTGGCAATGGGAGCCCAATAGTGACTTTCCTTACCAGAAAACAACTCTTGCTCATAGGAACGGAAACTGCATGTGATTCAACTCCATTTAGGACTGGGAAACAAACTCTAGCTGGCCTTACAAGAAACACACTATGCTTTGGAGGAAAGAGCACTCTTCTAATCTACTGTGTTTCCTAAAGGGCCAGAACAGTGAGCTTGCTGAGTACAAAAGAACTGTGCTTCCTACACACATGGGCCATATCTAGTTCATCTCTGCTTAGGAACCTGACAAGAACAGTAGATCCTCTTTAGTCCAGTACACTGTACATGCTGGGAACAGAGGCCAGTGCTATTTGCCCTGAGTATGACAATGGGAGCGCAATAGTGACTCTTATTACCAGAAAAAACTCTTGCTCGTAGGACCAGAAACTGCATGTGATTCAACTCCATTTAGGACTAGGAAACAAACGCTAGCTCGCCTTACAAGAAACACGCTCTGCTTTTGAGAATAGGGCACACATCTTCTCTACTGTGTTTCCTATGGGGTCCAAACAGTGAGCTTGCTCAGAACAAAAGAACTGTGCTTCCTACACACACGGGCCATATCTAGTTCAATTCTGCTTAGGAAACTGACAAGAACAGTAGCTCCTCTTCAGTCCAATACACTGTACTTGCTGGGAACAGACGCCAGTGCTATTTGCACTGTGTTTGGCAATGGGAGCACAATAGTGACTTTCCTTACCAGAAAACAACTCTTGCTCATAGGAACGGAAACTGCATGTGATTCAACTCCATTTAATACTGGGAAACAAACTCTAGCTGGCCTTACAAGAAACACACTCTGCTTTGGAGGAAAGAGCACTCTTCTAATCTACTGTGTTTCCTATAGGGCCAGAACAGTGAGCTTGCTGAGTACAAAAGAACTGTGCTTCCTACACACATGGGCCATATCTAGTTCAACTCTGCATAGGAACCTGACAAGAACAGTAGATCCTCTTTAGTCCAATACACTGTACATGCTGGGAACAGAGGCCAGTGCTATTTGCCCTGAGTATGACAATGGGAGCGCAATAGTGACTCTTATTACCAGAAAAAACTCTTGCTCATAGGACCAGAAACTGCCTGTGATTCAACTCCATTTAGGACTGGGAAACAAACGCTAGCTCGCCTTACAAGAAACACACTCTGCTTTTGAGAAAAATGCACTCTTCTACTCTACTGTTTTTCCTATGGGGTTCGAAATGTGAGCTTGCTCAGAACAAAAGAACTGTGCTTCCTACACACACGGGCCATATCTAGTTCAACTCTGATTAGGAAACTGAAAAAAACAGAAGATCCTCTTCAGTCCAATACGCTGTACATGCTGGGTACAGACGCCAGTGCTATTTGCACTGTGTATGGCAATGGGAGCACAATAGTGACTCTTCTTACCAGAAAACAACTCTTGCTCGTAGGACCAGAAACTGCATGTGATTCAACTCCATTTAGGACTTGGAAACAAACGTTAGCTCGCCTTACAAGAAACACACTCTTCTTTTGAGAAAAGAGCACTCTTCTACTCTACTGTGTTTCCTATGGGGTCCAAACAGTGAGCTTGCTCAGAACAAAAGAACTGTGCTTCCTACACACACGGGCCATATCTAGTTCAATTCTGCATAGGAAACTGACAAGAACAGTAGCTCCTCTTCAGTCCAATACACTGTACATGCTGGGAAACGACGCGAGGGCTATTTGCACTGTGTACGGCATTGGGAGCGAAATAGTGACTCTTTTTACCAGAAAACGACTCTTGCTCATAGGACCAGAAAGTGCATGTGATTCAACTCCATTTAGGACTGGAAAACAAATGCTATCTCGCCTACAAGAAACACACTCTGATTTTGAGAAAAGAGCACTCTTGTACTCTACTGTGTTTCCTATAGGGCCAGAACAGTGAGCTTGCTCAGAACAAAAGAACTGTGCGTCCTACACACACGGGCCATATCTAGTTCAACTCTGCTTAGGAAACTGACGAGAACAGTAGCTCCTCTTCAGTCCAATACACTGTATTTGCTGGGAACAGACGCGAGTGCTATTTGCACTGTGCACAGCAATGGGAGCACAATAGTGACCCTTCTTACCAGAAAACAACTCTTGCTCTTAGGACCAGAAACTGCATTTATCAATCCACTTAGGACTGGGAAACAAACGCTAGCTCGCCTTACAAGAAACACGCTCTGCTTTTGAGAATATGGCACATATCTTCTGTACTGTGTTTCCTATGTGGTCCAAACAGTGTGCTTGCTCAGAACAAAAGAATTGTGCTTCCTACACACACGGATCATATCTAGTTCAACTCTGCTTAGGAAACTGACAAGAACAGTAGCTCCTCTTCAGTCCCATACACTGTACTTGCTGGGAACAGACGCGAGTGCTATTTGCACTGTGTATGGCAATGGGAGCATAATATTGACTTGCCTTACCAGAAATCAACTCTTGCTCGTATGAACAAATTCTGCATGTGATTCATCTCCATTTAGGACTGGGAAACAAACACTAGCTCACCTTACAAGAAACGCAGTCTGCTTTTGAGAAAAGAGCATTCTTCTACTCTACTGTGTTTCCTATAGGGCCAGAACAGTGAGCTTGCTAATAACAAAAGAACTGTGAGTCCTACACACACGGCCATATCTAGTTCAACTCTGCTTAGGAACCTGACAAGAACAGTAGATCCTCTTTAGTCCAATACACTGTACATGCTGGGAACAGAGGCCAGTGCTATTTGCCCTGAGTATGACAATGGGAGCACAATAGTGACTCTTATTACCAGAAAAAACTCTTGCTCGTAGGACCAGAAACTGCATGTGATTCAACTCCATTTAGGACTGGGAAACAAACGCTAGCTCGCCTTACAAGAAACAAACTCTGCTTTTGAGAAAAGAGCACTCTTCTACTCTACTGTGTTTCCTATGCGGTCCAAACAGTGAGCTTGCTCAGAACAAAAGAACTGTGCTTCCTACACACAAGGGCCATATCTAGTTCAACTCTGCTTAGGAAACTGACAAGAACAGTAGCTCCTCTTCAGTCCAATACACTGTACTTGCTGGGAACAGACGCGAGGGCTATTTGCACTGTGTATGGCAAAGGGAGAGCAATAGTGACTCTTCTTACTAGAAAACAACTCTTGCTCGTAGGACCAGAACCTGGATGTGATTCAACTCCATTTAGGATTGGGAAACAAACGCTAGCTCGCCTTACAAGAAACACACTCTGCTTTTGAGAAAAGAGCACTCTTCTACTCTACTGTGTTTCCTATGGGATCCAAACAGTGAGCTTGCTCAGAACAAAAGAACTGTGCTTCCTACACACAAGGGGCATATCTACTTCAAATTTGATTAGGAAACTGACAAGAACAGTAGCTCCTCTTCAGTCCAATACACTGTACTTGCTGGGAACAGACGCGAGTGCTATTTGCACTGTGTTTGTCAATGGGAGCACAATAGTGACATTCCTTACCAGAAAACAACTCTTGGTCATAGGAACGGAAACTGCATGTGATTCATCTCCATTTCGGACTGGGAAACAAACTCTAGCTGGCCTTACAAGAAACACACTCTGCTTTGGAGGAAAGAGCTCTCTTCTAATCTACTGTGTTTCCTATAGGGCCAGAACAGTGAGCTTGCTGAGTACAAAAGAACTGTGCTTCCTACACACATGGGCCATATCTAGTTCAATTCTGCTTAGGAACCTGACAAGAACAGTAGATCCTCTTTAGTCCAGTACACTGTACATGCTGGGAACAGAGGCCAGTGCTATTTGCCCTGAGTATGACAATGGGAGCGCAATAGTGACTCTTATTACCAGAAAAAACTCTTGCTCGTAGGACCAGAAACTGCATGTGATTCAACTCCATTTAGGACTAGGAAACAAACGCTAGCTCGCCTTTCAAGAAACACGCTCTGCTTTTGAGAATAGGGCACACATCTTCTCTACTGTGTTTCATTTGGGGTCCAAACAGTGAGCTTGCTTAAAACAAAAGAACTGTGCTTCCTACACACATGGGCCATATCTAGTTCAATTCTGCTTAGGAAACTGACAAGAACAGTAGCTCCTCTTCAGTCCAATACACTGTACTTGCTGGGAACAGATGCGTTTTCTATTTGCACTGTGTACGGCAATGGGAGCACAATAGTGACTCTTCTTACCAGAAAACAACTCTTGCTCTTAGTACCAGTAACTGCATGTGATTCAACTCCATTTAGGACTAGGAAAACAACACTAGCTCGACATACAAGAAACACACTCTGCTTTTGAGAAAAGAGCACTCTTCTACTCTACTGTATTTCCTATGTGGTCCGAACAGTGAGCTTGCTCAGAACAAAAGAACTGTACTTCCTGCACACATGGCCATATCTATTTCAATTCTGCTTAGGAAACTGACAAGAACAGTAGATCCTCTTCAGTGCAATTCACTGTACATGCTGGGAAAAGACGCCAGTGCTATTTGCCCTGTGTATGACAATGCTAACGCAATAGTGACTCTTCTTAACAGAAAACAACTCTTGCTCGTAGGACCAGAAACTGCATGTGACTCAACTCCATTTAGGACTTGGAAACAAACACTAGCTCGCCTTACAAGAAACACACTCTGCATTTGAGTAAAGAGCACTCCGCTACTCTACTGTGTTTCCTATAGGGCCAGAACAGTGAGCTTGCTCAGAACAAAAGAACTGTGCTTCCTACACACACGGGCTATATCTAGTTCAACTCTGCGTAGGAATTTTACAAGAACAGTAGATCCTCTTCAGTCCAATACACTGTACATGCTGGGAAAAGACGCCAGTGCTATTTGCCCTGTGTATGACAATGCGAGCGCAATAGTGACCCTTCTTAACAGAAAACAACTCTTGCTTGTAGGACCATAAACTGCATGTGATTCAACTCCATTTAGGTCTGGGAAGCA
Source organism: Peromyscus eremicus (assembly GCF_949786415.1). Lineage (NCBI taxonomy): Eukaryota > Metazoa > Chordata > Mammalia > Rodentia > Cricetidae > Peromyscus > Peromyscus eremicus. Next base: position 67,736 of record NW_026734890.1, on the reverse strand, counting down.
AACGCTATCTCGCCTTACAACTAACACACTCTGCTTTTGTGAAAAGAGCACTGAGTTTCCTATGGGTTCCGCACAGTAAGCTTGCTCAGAACAAATGAACTGTGCTTCCTACACACACGGGCCATATCTAGTTCAACTCTGCATAGGAAACTGACAAGAACAGTAGATCCTCTTCAGTCCAATACACTGTACAGGCTGGGAACAGACGCCAGTGCTATTTCCCCTGTGTATGACAATGCGAGCGCAATAGTGACTCTTCTTACCAGAAAACAACTCTTGCTTGTAGGACCAGAAACTGCATATGATTCAACTCCATTTAGATCTGGGTAGCAAACGCTATCTCGCCTTACAAGAAACACACTCTGCCTTCGAGAAAAGAGCACTCTTCTACTCTACTGTGTTTCCTATAGGGCCAGAACAGTGAGCTTGCTCAGAACAAAAGAACTGTGCTTCCTACACACATGGCCGTATCTAGTTCAATTTTGCTTACGCCTTACAAGAAAAACACTCTGCTTTTGAGAAAAGAGCACTCTTCTATTCTACTGTGTTTCTTATAGGGCCAGAAAGTGATCTTGTTCAGAACAAAAGAACTGTGCTTCCTATACACACGCGCCATATCTAGTTCAACTCTGCTCAGGAAACTGACAAGAACAGTATCTCCTCTTCAGTCCAATACACTGTACTTGATTGGAAAAGACGCAATTGCTATTTGCACTGTGTATGGCAATGGGAGCACAAGAGTGACTCTTCTTACCAAAAAACAACACTACTCGTAGGACCAGAAACTGCATGTGATTCAACTTCATTTACGACTGGGAAACAAAAGCTAGCTCGCCTTACAAGAAACACACTCTGCTTTTGAGAAAAGAGTACTCTTCTACTCTACTGTGTTTCCTATGGGGTCTGAACAGTGAGCTTGCTCAGAACAAATGAACTGTGCTTCCTACACACGGGCCATATCTAGTTCAAGTCTGCTTAGGAAACTGACAAGAACAGTGGCTCCTCTTCAATCCAATACACTGTACTTGCTGAGAGCAAACGCGAGTGCTATTTGCACTGTGTATGGCAATGGGAGCGCAATAGTGACTCTTCTTACCCGAAAACAACTCTTGCTCTTAGAACCAGAAACTGCATGTGATTCAACTCCATTTAGGACTGGGAAGCAAACGCTAGGTCGCCTTACACTAAACACACTCGGCTTTTGAGAAAAGAGCACTCTTCTACTCTACTGTGTTTCCTATATGGTCCGAACAGTCAGCTTGCTGAGAACAACAGAACTGTGCATCCTACACACGGGACTTATCTAGTTCAACTCTGCTTAGGAACCTGACAAGAACAGTAGCTCCTCTTCAATCCAATACACTGTACTTGCTGGGAACAGACGCGACTGCTATTGGCACTGTGCATGGCAAAGGGAGCGCAATAGTGACTTTCCTTACCAGAAACCAACTCTTGCTCGTAGGAACGGAAACTGCATGTGATTCAACACCATTTAAGACTGGGAAACAAACGCTAGCTCGCCTTACAAGAAACACACTCTGCTTTTGAGGAAAGAGCACTCTTCTACTCTACTGTGTTTCCTATAGGGCCAGAACAGTGAGCTTGCTGAGTACAAAAGAACTGTGCTTCCTACACACATGGGCCATATCTAGTTCAACTCTGCTTAGGAACCTGACAAGAACAGTAGATCCTCTTCAGTCCAATACACTGTACATGCTGAGAACAGAGGCCAGTGCTATTTGCCCTGTGTATGACAATGGGAGCGCAATAGTGACTCTTATTACCAGAAAAAACTCTTGCTCGTAGGACCAGAAACTGCATGTGATTCAACTCCATTTAGGACTGGGAAACAAACGCTAGCTCGCCTTACAAGAAACACACTCTGCTTTTGAGAAAAGAGCACTCTTCTACTCTACTGTGTTTCCTATAGGGCCAGTACAGTGCGCTTGCTGAGTACAAAAGAACTGTGCTTCCTACACACATGGGCCATATCTAGTTCAACTCTGCTTAAGAACCTGACAAGAACAGTAGATCCTCTTCAGTCCAATACACTGTACATGCTGAGAACAGAGGCCAGTGCTATTTGCACTGTGTATGGCAATGGGAGCGCAATAGTGACTCTTCTTACCAGAAAACAACTCTTGCTCGAAGGACCAAAAACTGCATTTGTTTCAAATCCATTTAGGACTGGGAAACAAACGCTAGCTCGCCTTACAAGAAACACACTCTGCTTTTGAGAAAAGAGCACTCTTTTACTTTACTGTGTTTCCTATGGTGTCCGAACAGTGAGCTTGCTCAGAACAAAAGAACTGTGCTTCCTACACACACGGGCCATATGTAGTTCAACTCTGCTTAGGAAACTGAAAAGAACAGTAGATCCTCTTCAGTCGAATACGCTGTACATGCTGGGTACAGACGCCAGTGCCATTTGCACTGTGTATGGCAATGGGAGCGCAATAGTGACTCTTCCTAACAGAAAACAACCCTTGCTCGTAGGACCAGAAACTGCAATTGATTCAACTCCATTTAGGACTGGGAAACAAACGCTAGCTCTCCGTACAAGAAACACACTCTGCTTTTGAGAAAAGAGCACTCTTCTACTCTACTGTGTTTCCTATGGGGTCCAAACAGTGAGCTTGCTCAGAACAAAAGAACTGTGCTTCCTACACACACGGGCCATATCTTGTTCAATTCTGCTTAGGAAACTGACAAGAACAGTAGCTCCTCTTCAGTCCAATACACTGTACTTGCTGGGAACAGACGCGAGGGCTATTTGCACTGTGTATGGCAAAGGGAGCGCAATAGTGACTCTTCTTATGAGAAAACAACTCTTGCTCGTAGGACAAGAAACTGCATGTGTATTTCAACTCGATTTAGGACTGGGAAACAAACGCTATCTCGCCTTACAAGAAACACACTCTGCTTTTGAGAAAAATGCACTCTTCTACTCTACTGTGTTTCCTAAGGGGTTCGAAATGTGAGCTTGCTCAGAACAAAAGAACTGTGCTTCCCACACACAGGGGCCATATCTTGTTCAATTCTCCTTAGGAAACTGACAAGAACAGTAGAACCTCTTCAGTCCAATGGACTATACATGCTAGGAACAGACGCCAGTGCTATTTGCCCTGTGTGTGACAATGGGAGCGCAATAGTGACTCTTCTTACCAGAAAACAACTCTTGCTCGTATGACCAGAAACTGCATGTGATTCAACTCCATTTAGGACTGGGAAACAAACGCTAGCTCGCCTTACAAGAAACACACTCTGCTTTTGAGGAAAGAGCACTCTTCTACTCTACTGTGTTTCCTATAGGGCCAGAACAGTGAGCTTGCTGAGTACAAAAGAACTGTGCTTCCTCCACACGTGGGCCATATCTAGTTCAACTCTGCTTAGGAACCTGACAAGAACAGTAGAACCTCTTCAGTCCAATACACTGTACATGCTGAGAACAGAGGCCAGTGCTATTTGCCCTGTATATGACAATGGGAGCACAATAGTGACTCTTATTACCAGAAAAAACTCTTGTTCATAGGACCAGAAACTGCATGTGATTCAACTCCATTTAGGACTAGGAAACAAACCCTAGCTCGCCTTACAAGAAACACACTCTGCTTTTGAGAAAAGAGCACTCTTCTACTCTACTGTGTTTCCTATAGGGCCAGAACAGTGAGCTTACTCAGAACAAAAGAACTGTGCTTCCTACACACATGGCCGTATGTAGTTCAATTCTGCTTTGGAAACTGACAAGAACAGTAGATCCTCTTCAGTCCAATACTCTGTACATGCTGGGAACAGACGCCAGTGCTATTTGCCCTGTGTATGACAATGGGAGCGCAATAGTGACTTTCCTTACCAGAAAACAGCTCTTGCTCTTACGTCCAAAAAATGCATGTGATTCAACTCCATTTAGGACTGGGAAACAAACACCATCTCGCCTTACAAGAAACACGCTCTGCTTTTGAGAAAAGAGCACTCTTCTACTCTATTGTGTTCCTATAGGGCCAGAAAGTGAGCTTGCTCAGAACAAAAGAACTGTGCTTCCTATACACACGGGCCATATCTAGTTCAACTCTGCTCAGGAAACTGACAAGAACAGTATCTCCTCTTCAGTCCAATACACTGTACTTGGTTGGAAAAGACACAAGTGCTATTTGCACTGTGTATGGCAATGGGAGCGCAAGAGTGACTCTTCTTATCAAAAAACAACTCTACTCGTATTACCAGAAACTGCATGTGATTCAACTTCATTTACGACTGGGAAACAAAAGCTAGCTCGCCTTACAAGAAACACACTCTGCTTTTGAGAAAAGAGTACTCTTCTACTCTACCTTGTTTCCTATGGGGTCCGAACAGTTTGCTTGCTCAGAACAAATGAACTGTGCTTCCTACACACACGGGCCATATCTAGTTCAACTCTGCTTAGGAAACTGACAAGAACAGTAGCTCCTCTTTAATCCAATACACTGTACTTGCTGAGAGCAAACGCGAGTGCTATTTGCCCTGTGTATGACAATGGGAGCGCAATAGTGACTCTTATTACCAGAAAAAACTCTTGCTCCTAGGACCAGAAACTGCATGTGACTCAACTCCATTTAGGACTGGGAAACAAACGGTAGCTCGCCTTACAAGAAACACACTCTGCTTTTGAGAAAAGAGCACTCTTCTCTCTACTGTGTTTCCTATGGGGTTCGAACAGTGAGCTTGCTCAGAACAAAAGAACTGTGCTTCCTACACACACGGGCCTTATCTAGTTCAACTTTGCTTAGGAAACTGACATGAACAGTAGCTCCGTCAGACCAATACACTGTACTTGCTGGAAACAGACGCGAGTGTTATTTGTACTATGTATGGCAATGGGAGCGCAATAGTGACTCTTCTTACCAGAAAACAACTCTTGCTCGTAGGACCAAAAACTGCATTTGATTCAACTCCATTTAGGACTGGGAAACAAACGCTAGCTCGCCTTACAAGAAACATACTCTGCTTTTGAGAAAAGAGCACTCTTCTACTCTAATGGGTTTTCTATGGGGTCCGAACAGTGAGCTTGCTGAGAACAAAGAACTGTGCTTCCTACACACACGGGCCATATCTAGTTCAACTCTGCTTAGTAAACTGAGAAGAACAGTAGCTCCTCTTCAGTCCAATACACTGTACTTGCTGGGAACAGATGCGTTATCTATTTGCACTGTGTTTGGTAATGGGAGCACAATAGTGACTTTCCTTACCAGAAAACAACTCTTGCGCGTAGGACCCAAAACTGCATGTGATTCAACTCCATTTAGGACTGGGAAACAAACGCTAGCTCGCCTTACAAGAAACACACTCTGCTTTTGAGAAAAGAGCATTCTTCTACTCTACTGTATTTCCTATGGGGTCCGAACAGTGAGCTTGCTCAGAACAAAAGAACTGTACTTCCTGCACACATGGCCATATCTATTTCAATTCTGCTTAGGAAACTGACAAGAACAGTAGATCCTCTTCAGTGCAATACACTGTACATTCTGGGAAAAGACGCCAGTGCTATTTGCCCTGTGTATGACAATGCGAGCGCAATAGTGACTCTTCTTAACAGAAAACAACTCTGCTTTTAGGACCAGAAACTGCATGTGATTCAACTCCATTTAGGACTTGGAAACAAACACTAGCTCGCCTTACAAAAAACACACTCTGCTTTTGAGAAAAGAGCACTCTGCTACTCTACTGTGTTTCCTATAGGGCCAGAACAGTGAGCTTGCTCAGAACAAAAGAACTGTGCTTCCTACACACACGGGCTATATCTAGTTCAACTCTGCGTAGGAAACTGACAAGAACAGTAGATTCTCTTCAGTCCAATACACTGTACATGCTGGGAACAGACGCCAGTGCTATTTGCCCTGTGTATGACAATGCGAGCGCAATAGTGACTCTTCTTAACAGAAAACATCTCTTGCTTGTAGGACCAGAAACTGCATGTGATTCAACTCCATTTAGGTCTGGGAAGCAAACGCTATCTCACCTTACAACTAACACACTCTGCTTTTGAGAAAAGAGCACTGAGTTTCCTATGGGGTCCGCACAGTGAGCTTGCTCAGAACAAAAGAACTGTGCTTCCTCCACACACTGGCCATATCTAGTTCAACTCTGCAGAGGAAACTGACAAGAACAGTAGAACCTCTTCAGTCCAATGGACTGGACATGATAGGAACAGACGCCAGTGCTATTTGCCCTGTGTGTGACAATGGGAGCTCAATAGTGACTCTTCTTACCAGAAAACAACTCTTGCTCGTATGACCAGAAACTGCATGTGATTCAACTCCATTTAGGACTGGGAAACAAACGCTAGCTCGCCTTACAAGAAACAAACTCTGCTTTTGAGGAAAGAGCACTCTTCTACTCTACTGTGTTTCCTATAGGGCCAGAACAGTGAGCTTGCTGAGTACAAAAGAACTGTGCTTCCTCCACACGTGGGCCATATCTAGTTCAACTCTGCTTAGGAACCTGACAAGAACAGTAGAACCTCTTCAGTCCAATACACTGTACATGCTGAGAACAGAGGCCAGTGCTATTTGCCCTGTGTATGACAATGGGAACGCAACAGTGACTTTCCTTACCAGAAAACATCTCTTGCTCTTACGTCCAGAAAATGCATGTGATTCAACTCCATTTAGGACTGGGAAACAAACGCTACCTCGCCTTACAAGAAACACACTCTGCTTTTGAGAAAAGAGCACTGTTCTACTCTACTGTGTTTCCCATAGGGCCAGAAAGTGAGCTTGCTCAGAACAAAAGAACTGTGCTTCCTATACACACGGGCCATATCTAGTTCAACTCTGCTCAGGAAACTGACAAGAACAGTATCTCCTCTTCAGTCCAATACACTGTACCTGATTGGAAAAGACGCAAGTGCTATTTGCACTGTGTATGGCAATGGGAGCACAAGAGTGACTCTTCTTACCAAAAAACAACTCTACTCGTAGGACCAGAAACTGCATGTGATTCAACTTCATTTACGACTGGGAAACAAAAGCTAGCTCGCCTTACAAGAAACACACTCTGCTTTGAGAAAAGAGTACTCTTCTACTCTACTGTGTTTCCTATGGGTTCCGAACAGTTAGCTTGCTCAGAACAAATGAACTGTGCTTCCTACACACACGGGCCATATCTAGTTCAAGTCTGCTTAGGAAACTGACAAGAACAGTAGATCCTCTTCAGTCCAATACACTGTACATGCTGGGTACAGACGCCAGTGCTATTTGCACTGTGTATGGCAAAGGGAGCGCAATAGTGACTCTTTTTACCAGAAAACAACTCTTGCTCGTAGGACCAAAAACTGCATTTGATTCAACTCCATTTAGGACTGGGAAACAAACGGTAGCTCGCCTTACAAGAAACACACTCTCCTTTTGAGAAAAGAGCACTCTTCTCTCTACTGTGTTTCCTATGGGGTTCAAAAAGTGAGCTTGCTCAGAACAAAGGAACTGTGCTTCCTACACAAACGGGCCTTATCTTGTTCAACTTTGCTTAGGAAACTGACATGAACAGTAGCTCCTCTTCAGACCAATGCACTGTACTTGCTGGAAACAGACGCGAGTGTTATTTGTACTATGTATGGCAATGCGAGCGCAATAGTGATTCTTCTTACCAGAAAACAACTCTTGCTTGTAGGACCAGAAACTGCGTGTGATTCAACTCCATTAGGTCTGGGAAGCAAACGCTCTCTCGCCTTACAAGAAACACACTCTGCCTTTGAGAAAAGAGCACTCTTCTACTCTACTGTGTTTCCTATAGGGCCAGAACAGTGAGCTTGCTCAGAACAAAAGAACTGTGCTTCCTACACACATGGCCGTATCTAGTTCAATTCTGCTTACGCCTTACAAGAAAAACACTCTGCTTTTGAGAAAAGAGCACTCTTCTACTCTACTGTGTTTCCTATAGGGCCAGAAAGTGAGCTTGCTCAGAACAAAAGAACTGTGCTTCCTATACACACGGGCCATATCTAGTTCAACTCTGCTCAGGAAACTCACAAGAAAAGTATCTCCTCTTCAGTCCAATACACTGTACTTGATTGGAAAAGACGCAAGTGCTATTTGCACTGTGTATGGCAATGGGAGCACAAGAGTGACTCTTCTTACCAAAAAACAACACTACTCGTAGGACCAGAAACTGCATGTGATTCAACTTCATTTACGACTGGGAAACAAAAGCTAGCTCGCCTTACAAGAAACACACTCTGCTTTTGAGAAAAGAGTACTCTTCTACTCTACTGTGTTTCCTATGGGGTCTGAACAGTGAGCTTGCTCAGAACAAATGAACTGTGCTTCCTACACACGGGCCATATCTAGTTCAAGTCTGCTTAGGAAACTGACAAGAACAGTGGCTCCTCTTCAATCCAATACACTGTACTTGCTGAGAGCAAACGCGAGTGCTATTTGCACTGTGTATGGCAATGGGAGCGCAATAGTGACTCTTCTTACCAGAAAACAACTCTTGCTCTTAGGACCAGAAACTGCATGTGATTCAACTCCATTTAGGACTGGGAAGCAAACGCTAGGTCGCCTTACACTAAACACACTCGGCTTTTGAGAAAAGAGCACTCTTCTACTCTACTGTGTTTCCTATGTGGTCCGAACAGTCAGCTTGCTGAGAACAACAGAACTGTGCATCCTACACACGGGACATATCTAGTTCAACTCTGCTTAGGAACCTGACAAGAACAGTAGCTCCTCTTCAGTCCAATACACTGTACTTGCTGGGAACAGACGCGAGTGCTATTGGCACTGTGTATGGCAATGGGAGCGCAATAGTGACTTTCCTTACCAGAAACCAACTCTTGCTCGTAGGAACGGAAACTGCATGTGATTCAACACCATTTAAGACTGGGAAACAAACGCTAGCTCGCCTTACAAGAAACACACTCTGCTTTTGAGGAAAGAGCACTCTTCTACTCTACTGTGTTTCCTATAGGGCTAGAACAGTGAGCTTGCTCAGAACAAAAGAACTGTGCTTCCTACACACACGGGCCATATCTAGTACAATTCTGCTTAGGAAACTGACAATAACAGTAGATCCTCCTCAGTCCAATACACTGTACATGCTGGGTACAGAAGCCAGTGCTATTTGCACTGTGTATGGCAATGGGAGCCCAATAGTGACTCTTCTTACCAGAAAACAACTCTTGCTCATAGGACCAAAAACTGCATTTGATTCAACTCCATTTAGGACTGGGAAACAAACGGTAGCTCGCCTTACAAGAAACACACTCTGCTTTTGAGAAAAGAGCACTCTTCTACTGTACTGTGTTTCCTTTGGGGTCCAAACAGTGAGCTTGCTCAGAACAAAAGAACTGTGCTTCCTACACACACGGGCCATATCTAGTTCAATTCTGCTTAGGAAACTGACAAGAACAGTAGCTCCTCTTCAGTCCAATACACTGTACTTGCTGGGAAAAGACGCGAGGACTATTTGCACTGTGTATGGCAAAGGGAGCGCACTAGTGACTCTTCTTAACAGAAAACAACTCTTGCTCGTAGGACCAGAAACTGCATGTGTATTTCAACTCCATTTAGGACTGGGAAACAAACGCTAGCTCGCCTTACAAGAAACACACTCTGCTTTTGAGAATAGAGCACACATCTACTCTAATGTGTTTCCTATGGGGTCCAAACAGTGAGCTTGCTCAGAACAAAAGAACTGTGCTTCCTACACACACGGGCCATATCTTGTTCAATTCTGCTTAGGAAACTGACAAGAACAGTAGCTCCTCTTCAGTCCAATACACTGTACTTGCTGGGAACAGACGCGAGGGCTATTTGCACTGTGTATGGCAAAGGGAGCGCAATAGTGACTCTTCTTATGAGAAAACAACTCTTGCTCATAGGACAAGAAACTGCATGTGTATTTCAACTCCATTTAGGACTGGGAAACAAACGCTAGCTCGCCTTACAAGAAACACACTCTGCTTTTGAGAAAAATGCACTCTTCTACTCTACTGTGTTTCCTAAGGGGTTCGAAATGTGAGCGTGCTCAGAACAAAAGAACTGTGCTTCCTACACACACGGGCCATATCTTGTTCAATTCTCCTTAGGAAACTGACAAGAACAGTAGAACCTCTTCAGTCCAATGGACTATACATGCTAGGAACAGACGCCAGTGCTATTTGCCCTGTGTGTGACAATGGGAGCGCAATAGTGACTCTTCTTACCAGAAAACAACTCTTGCTCGTATGACCAGAAACTGCATGTGATTCAACTCCATTTAGGACTGGGAAACAAACGCTAGCTCGCCTTACAAGAAACACACTCTGCTTTTGAGGAAAGAGCACTCTTCTACTCTACTGTGTTTCCTATAGGGCCAGAACAGTGAGCTTGCTGAGTACAAAAGAACTGTGCTTCCTCCACACGTGGGCCATATCTAGTTCAACTCTGCTTAGGAACCTGACAAGAAGAGTAGAACCTCTTCAGTCCAATACACTGTACATGCTGAGAACAGAGGCCAGTGCTATTTGCCCTGTGTATGACAATGGGAGCACAATAGTGACTCTTATTACCAGAAAAAACTCTTGCTCATAGGATCAGAAACTGCATGTGATTCAACTCCATTTAGGACTGGGAAACAAACGCTAGCTCGCCTTACAAGAAACACACTCTGCTTTTGAGAAAAGAGCACTCTTCTACTTTAATGTGTTTCATATAGGGCCAGAACACTGAGGTTGCTCAGAACAAAGGAACTGTGCTTCCTACACACACGAGCCATATCTAGTTCAACTCTGCAGAGGAAATTGACAAGAACAGTAGATCCTCTTCAGTCCAATACACTGTACAGGCTGGGAACAGACACCAGTGCTATTTGCCCTGTGTATGACAATGAGAGCGCAATAGTGACTCTTCTTACCAGAAAACAACTCTTGCTTGTAAGACCAGAAACTGCATGTGATTCAACTCCATTTAGGTCTGGGAAGCAAACACTATCTCGCCTTACAAGAGACACACTCTGCTTTTGAGAAAAGAGCACTCTTCTACTCTACTGTGTTTCCTATAGGGCCAGAACAGTGAGCTTACTCAGAACAAAAGAACTGTGCTTCCTACACACATGGCCGTATGTAGTTCAATTCTGCTTTGGATACTGACAAGAACAGTAGATCCTCTTCAGTCCAATACTCTGTACATGCTGGGAACAGACGCCAGTGCTATTTGCCCTGTGTATGACAATGGGAGCGCAATAGTGACTTTCCTTACCAGAAAACAGCTCTTGCTCTTACGTCCAAAAAATGCATGTGATTCAACTCCATTTAGGACTGGAAACAAACACTATCTCGCCTTACAAGAAACACGCTCTGCTTTTGAGAAAAGAGCACTCTTCTACTCTATTGTGTTCCTATAGGGCCAGAAAGTGAGATTGCTCAGAACAAAAGAACTGTGCTTCCTATACACACGGGCCATATCTAGTTCAACTCTGCTCAGGAAACTGACAAGAACAGTATCTCCTCTTCAGTCCAATACACTGTACTTGGTTGGAAAAGACGCAAGTGCTATTTGCACTGTGTATGGCAATGGGAGCGCAAGAGTGACTCTTCTTATCAAAAAACAACTCTACTCGTATTACCAGAAACTGCATGTGATTCAACTTCATTTACGACTGGGAAACAAAAGCTAGCTCGCCTTACAAGAAACACACTCTGCTTTTGAGAAAAGAGTACTCTTCTACTCTACCTTGTTTCCTATGGGGTCCGAATAGTTTGTTTGCTCAGAACAAATGAACTGTGCTTCCTACACACACGGGCCATATCTAGTTCAACTCTGCTTAGGAAACTGACAAGAACAGTAGCTCCTCTTTAATCCAATACACTGTACTTGCTGAGAGCAAACGTGAGTGCTATTTGCCCTGTGTATGACAATGGGAGCGCAATAGTGACTCTTATTACCAGAAAAAACTCTTGCTCGTCGGACCAGAAACTGCATGTGACTCAAATCCATTTAGGACTGGGAAACCAACGGTAGCTCGCCTTACAAGAAACACACTCTGCTTTTGAGAAAAGAGCACTCTTCTCTCTACTGTGTTTCCTATGGGGTTCGAACAGTGAGCTTGCTCAGAACAAAAGAACTGTGCTTCCTACACACACGGGCCTTATCTAGTTCAACTTTGCTTAGGAAACTGACATGAACAGTAGCTCCGTCAGACCAATACACTGTACTTGCTGGAAACAGACGCGAGTGTTATTTGTACTATGTATGGCAATGGGAGCGCAATAGTGACTCTTCTTACCAGAAAACAACTCTTGCTCGTAGGACCAAAAACTGCATTTGATTCAACTCCATTTAGGACAGGGAAACAAACGCTAGCTCGCCTTACAAGAAACATACTCTGCTTTTGAGAAAAGAGCACTCTTCTACTCTAATGTGTTTTCTATGGGGTCCGAACAGTGAGCTTGCTGAGAACAAAAGAACTGTGCTTCCTACACACACGGGCCATATCTAGTTCAACTCTGCTTAGTAAACTGACAAGAACAGTAGCTCCTCTTCAGTCCAATACACTGTACTTGCTGGGAACAGACGAGAGGGCTATTTGCACTATGTATGGCAAAGGGAGCGCAATAGTCACTCTTCTTACCAGAAAACAACTCTTGCTCGTAGGACCAAAAACTGCATTTGATTCAACTCCATTTAGGACTGGGAAACAAACGCTAGCTCGCCTTACAAGAATCACGCTCTGCTTTTGAGAAAAGAGCACTCTTCTACTCTACTGTGTTAACTATAGGGCGAGTACAGTGAGCTTGCTCAGAACAAAAGAACTGTGCTTCCTACACAAATGGCCATATCCACTTCAATTCTGCTTAGGAAACTGACAAGAACAGTAGCTCCTCTTCAGTCCAATACACTGTACTTGCTGGGAACAGATGTGTTATCTCTTTGCTCTGTGTTTAGTAATGGGAGCACAATAGTGACTTTCCTTACCAGAAAACAACTCTTGCGCGTAGGACCCAAAACTGCATGTGATTCAACTCCATTTAGGACTGGGAAACAAACGCTAGCTCGCCTTACAAGAAACACACTCTGCTTTTGAGAAAAGAGCATTCTTCTACTCTACTGTATTTCCTATGGGGTCCGAACAGTGAGCTTGCTCAGAACAAAAGAACTGTACTTCCTGCACACATGGCCATATCTATTTCAATTCTGCTTAGGAAACTGACAAGAACAGTAGATCCTCTTCAGTGCAGTACACTGTACATGCTGGGAAAAGACGCCAGTGCTATTTGCACTGTGTATGACAATGCGAGCGCAATAGTGACTCTTCTTAACAGAAAACAACTCTGCTTTTAGGACCAGAAACTGCATGTGATTCAACTCCATTTAGGACTTGGAAACAAACACTAGCTCGCCTTACAAAAAACACACTCTGCTTTTGAGAAAAGAGCACTCTGCTACTCTACTGTGTTTCCTATAGGGCCAGAGCAGTGAGCTTGCTCAGAACAAAAGAACTGTGCTTCCTACACACACGGGCTATATCTAGTTCAACTCTGCGTAGGAAACTGACAAGAACAGTAGATTCTCTTCAGTCCAATACACTGTACATGCTGGGAACAGACGCCAGTGCTATTTGCCCTGTGTATGACAATGCGAGCACAATAGTGACTCTTCTTAACAGAAAACATCTCTTGCTTGTAGGACCAGAAACTGCATGTGATTCAACTCCATTTAGGTCTGGGAAGCAAACGCTATCTCACTTTACAACTAACACACTCTGCTTTTGAGAAAAGAGCACTGAGTTTCCTATGGGGTCCGCACAGTGAGCTTGCTCAGAACAAAAGAACTGTGCTTCCTCCACACACTGGCCATATCTAGTTCAACTCTGCAGAGGAAACTGACAAGAACAGTAGAACCTCTTCAGTCCAATGGACTGGACATGCTAGGAACAGATGCCAGTGCTATTTGCCCTGTGTGTGACAATGGGAGCGCAATAGTGACTCTTCTTACCAGAAAACAACTCTTGCTCGTATCACCAGAAACTGCATGTGATTCAACTCCATTTAGGACTGGGAAACAAACGCTAGCTCGCCTTACAAGAAACACACTCTGCTTTTGAGGAAATAGCACTCTTCTACTCTACTGTGTTTCCTATAGGGCCAGAACAGTGAGCTTGCTGAGTACAAAAGAACTGTGCTTCCTCCACACGTGGGCCATATCTAGTTCAACTCTGCTTAGGAACCTGACAAGAAAAGTAGAACCTCTTCAGTCCAATACACTGTACATGCTGAGAACAGAGGCCAGTGCTATTTGCCCTGTGTATGACAATGGGAGCGCAATAGTGACTTTCCTTACCAGAGAACATCTCTTGCTCTTACGTCCAGAAAATGCATGTGATTCAACTCCATTTAGGACTGGGAAACAAACGCTACCTCGCCTTACAAGAAACACACTCTGCTTTTGAGAAAAGAGCACTCTTCTACTCTACTGTGTTTTCTATAGGGCCAGAAAGTGAGCTTGCTCAGAACAAAAGAACTGTGCTTCCTATACACACGGGCCATATCTAGTTCAACTCTGCTCAGGAAACTGACAAGAACAGTATCTCCTCTTCAGTCCAATACACTGTACCTGATTGGAAAAGACGCAAGTGCTATTTGCACTGTGTATGGCAATGGGAGCACAAGAGTGACTCTTCTTACCAAAAAACAACTCTACTCGTAGGACCAGAAACTGCATGTGATTCAACTTCATTTACGACTGGGAAACAAAAGCTAGCTCCCCTTACAAGAAACACACTCTGCTTTGAGAAAAGAGTACTCTTCTACTCTACTGTGTTTCCTATGGGTTCCGAACAGTTAGCTTGCTCAGAACAAATGAACTGTGCTTCCTACACACACGGGCCATATCTAGTTCAAGTCTGCTTAGGAAACTGACAAGAACAGTAGATCCTCTTCAGTCCAATACACTGTACATGCTGGGTACAGACGCCAGTGCTATTTGCACTGTGTATGGCAAAGGGAGCGCAATAGTGACTCTTTTTACCAGAAAACAACTCTTGCTCGTAGGACCAAAAACTGCATTTGATTCAACTCCATTTAGGACTGGGAAACAAACGGTAGCTCGCCTTACAAGAAACACACTCTCCTTTTGAGAAAAGAGCACTCTTCTCTCTACTGTGTTTCCTATGGGGTTCAAAAAGTGAGCTTGCTCAGAACAAAGGAACTGTGCTTCCTACACAAACGGGCCTTATCTTGTTCAACTTTGCTTAGGAAACTGACATGAACAGTAGCTCCTCTTCAGACCAATACACTGTACTTGCTGGAAACAGACGCGAGTGTTATTTGTACTATGTATGGCAATGCGAGCGCAATAGTGACTCTTCTTACCAGAAAACAACTCTTGCTTGTAGGACCAGAAACTGCGTGTGATTCAACTCCATTTAGGTCTGGGAAGCAAACGCTATCTCGCCTTACAAGAAACACACTCTGCCTTTGAGAAAAGAGCACTCTTCTACTCTACTGTGTTTCCTATAGGGCCAGAACAGTGAGCTTGCTCAGAACAAAAGAACTGTGCTTCCTACACACATGGCCGTATCTAGTTCAATTCTGCTTACGCCTTACAAGAAAAACACTCTGCTTTTGAGAAAAGAGCACTCTTCTACTCTACTGTGTTTCCTATAGGGCCAGAAAGTGAGCTTGCTCAGAACAAAAGAACTGTGCTTCCTATACACACGGGCCATATCTAGTTCAACTCTGCTCAGGAAACTGACAAGAAAAGTATCTCCTCTTCAGTCCAATACACTGTACTTGATTGGAAAAGACGCAAGTGCTATTTGCACTGTGTATGGCAATGGGAGCACAAGAGTGACTCTTCTTACCAAAAAACAACACTACTCGTAGGACCAGAAACTGCATGTGATTCAACTTCATTTACCACTGGGAAACAAAAGCTAGCTCGCCTTACAAGAAACACACTCTGCTTTTGAGAAAAGAGTACTCTTCTACTCTACTGTGTTTCCTATGGGGTCTGAACAGTGAGCTTGCTCAGAACAAATGAACTGTGCTTCCTACACACGGGCCATATCTAGTTCAAGTCTGCTTAGGAAACTGACAAGAACAGTGGCTCCTCTTCAATCCAATACACTGTACTTGCTGAGAGCAAACGCGAGTGCTATTTGCACTGTGTATGGCAATGGGAGCGCAATAGTGACTCTTCTTACCAGAAAACAACTCTTGCTCTTAGGACCAGAAACTGCATGTGATTCAACTCCATTTAGGACTGGGAAGCAAACGCTAGGTCGCCTTACACTAAACACACTCGGCTTTTGAGAAAAGAGCACTCTTCTACTCTACTGTGTTTCCTATGTGGTCCGAACAGTCAGCTTGCTGAGAACAACAGAACTGTGCATCCTACACACGGGACATATCTAGTTCAACTCTGCTTAGGAACCTGACAAGAACAGTAGCTCCTCTTCAGTCCAATACACTGTACTTGCTGGGAACAGACGCGAGTGCTATTGGCACTGTGTATGGCAATGGGAGCGCAATAGTGACTTTCCTTACCAGAAACCAACTCTTGCTCGTAGGAACGGAAACTGCATGTGATTCAACACCATTTAAGACTGGGAAACAAACGCTAGCTCGCCTTACAAGAAACACACTCTGCTTTTGAGGAAAGAGCACTCTTCTACTCTACTGTGTTTCCTATAGGGCTAGAACAGTGAGCTTGCTCAGAACAAAAGAACTGTGCTTCCTAAACACACGGGCCATATCTAGTACAATTCTGCTTAGGAAACTGACAAGAACAGTAGATCCTCTTCAGTCCAATACACTGTACATGCTGGGTACAGAAGCCAGTGCTATTTGCACTGTGTATGGCAATGGGAGCGCAATAGTGACTCTTCTTACCAGAAAACAACTCTTGCTCATAGGACCAAAAACTGCATTTGATTCAACTCCATTTAGGACTGGGAAACAAACGGTAGCTCGCCTTACAAGAAACACACTCTGCTTTTGAGAAAAGAGCACTCTTCTACTGTACTGTGTTTTCTATGGGGTCCAAACAGTGAGCTTGCTCAGAACAAAAGAACTGTGCTTCCTACACACACGGGCCCTATCTAGTTCAATTCTGCTTAGGAAACTGACAAGAACAGTAGCTCCTCTTCAGTCCAATACACTGTACTTGCTGGGAAAAGACGCGAGGACTATTTGCACTGTGTATGGCAAAGGGAGCGCAATAGTGACTCTTCTTAACAGAAAACAACTCTTGCTCGTAGGACCAGAAACTGCATGTGTATTTCAACTCCATTTAGGACTGGGAAACAAACGCTAGCTCGCCTTACAAGAAACACACTCTCCTTTTGAGAATAGAGCACACATCTACTCTAATGTGTTTCCTATGGGGTCCAAACAGTGAGCTTGCTCAGAACAAAAGAACTGTGCTTCCTACACACACGGGCCATATGTTGTTCAATTCTGCTTAGGAAACTGACAAGAACAGTAGAACCTCTTCAGTCCAATAGACTGTACATGCTAGGAACAGACGCCAGTGCTATTTGCCCTGTGTGTGACAATGGGAGCGCAATAGTGACTCTTCTTACCAGAAAACAACTCTTGATCATATGACTAGAAACTGCATGTGATTCAACTCCATTTAGGACTGGGAAACAAACGCTAGCTCGCCTTACAAGAAACACACTCTGCTTTTGAGGAAAGAGCACTCTTCTACTCTACTGTGTTTCCTATAGGGCCAGAACAGTGAGCTTGCTAAGTACAAACGAACTCTGCTTCCTACACACATGGGCCATATCTAGTTCAACTCTGCTTAGGAACCTGACAAGAACAGTAGATCCTCTTCAGTCCAATACACTGTACATGCTGAGAACAGAGACCAGTGCTATTTTCCCTGTGTATGACAATGGGAGCACAAGAGTGACATTATTACCAGAAAAAACTCTTGCTCGTAGGACCAGAAACTGCATTTGATTCAACTCCATTTAGGACTGTGAAACAAACGTTACCTCGCCTTACAAGAAACACACTCTGCTTTTGAGAAAAGAGCACTCTCTACTCTACTGTGTTTCCTATAGGGCTAGAACAGTGAGCTTGCTCAGAACAAAAGAACTGTGCTTCCTACACACATGGGCCATATCTAGTTCAATTCTGCTTAGGAAACTGACAAGAACAGTAGATCCTCTTCAGTCCAATACACTGTACATGCTGGGTACAGACGCCAGTGCTATTTGCACTGTGTATGGCAATGGGAGCGCAATAGTGTCTCTTCTTACCAGAAAACAACTCTTGCTCGTAGGACCAAAAACTGCATTTGATTCAAGTCCATTTAGGACTGGGAAACAAATGGTAGCTCGCCTTACATGAAACACACTCTGCTTTTGAGAAAAGAGCACTCTTCTCTCTACTGTGTTTCCTATGGGGTTCAAACAGTGAGCTTGCTGAGAACAAAAGAACTGTGCTTCCTACACACACGGGCCATATCTAGTTCAACTCTGCTTAGGAAACTGACAAGAACAGTAGCTCCTCTTCAGTCCAATACACTGTACTTGCTGGGAACAGACGAGAGGGATATTTGCACTATGTATGGCAAAGGGAGCACAATAGTCACTCTTCTTACCAGAAAACAACTCTTGCTCGTAGGACCAAAAACTGCATGTGATTCAAATCCATTTAGGACTGGGAAACAAACGCTAGCTCGCCTTACAAGAAACACACTCTGCTTTTGAGAAAAGAGCACTCTTCTACTCTACTGTGTTTCCTATGGGGTCCGAACAGTGAGCTTGTTCGGAACAAAAGAACTTTGCTTCCTACACACACGGGCCATATCTAGTTGAACTCTGCTTAGGAAACTGAAAAGAACAGTAGATCCTCTTCAGTCCAATATGCTGTACATGCGGGTACAGACGCCAGTGCTATTTGCACTGTGTATGGCAATGGTACCGCAATAGTGTCTCTACTTACCAGAAGACAACCCTTGCTCGTAGTACAAGAAACTGCATGTGATTCAACTCCATTTAGGACTGGGAAACAAACGCTAGCTCGCCTTACAAGAAACACACTCTGCTTTTGAGAAAAGAGCACTCTTCTACTCTACTGTGTTTCCTATGGGGTCCAAACAGTGAGCTTGCTCAGAACAAAAGAACTGTGCTTCCTACACACACGGGACATATCTAGTTCAATTCTGCTTAGGAACCTGACAAGAACAGTAGCTCCTCTTCAGTCCAATACACTGTACTTGCTGGGAACAGGCGCGAGGACTATTTGCACTGTTTATGGCAAAGGGAGCGCAATAGTGACTCTTCTTAACAGAAAACAACTCTTGCTCGTAGGACCAGAAACTGCATGTGTATTTCAACTCCATTTAGGACTGGGAAACAAACGCTAGTTCGCCTTAAAGAAACACACTCTGCTTTTGAGAATAGAGCACACATCTACTCTAATGTGTTTCCTATGGGGTCCAAACAGTGAGCTTGCTCAGAACAAAAGAACTGTGCTTCCTACACACACGGGCCATATCTTGTTCTATTCTGCTTAGGAAACTGACAAGAACAGTAGAACCTCTTCAGTCCAATGGACTGTACATGCTAGGAACAGACGCCAGTGCTATTTGCCCTGTGTGTGACAATGGGAGCGCAATAGTGACTCTTCTTACCAGAAAACAACTCTTGCTCGTATGACTAGAAACTGCATGTGATTCAACTCCATTTAGGACTGGGAAACAAACGCTAGCTCGCCTTACAAGAAACACACTCTGCTTTTGAAGAAAGAGCACTCTTCTACTCTACTGTGTTTCCTATAGGGCCAGAACAGTGAGCTTGCTAAGTACAAACGAACTCTGCTACCTACACACATGGGCCATATCTAGTTCAACTCTGCTTAGGAACCTGACAAGAACAGTAGATCCTCTTCAGTCCAATACACTGTACATGCTGAGAACAGAGACCAGTGCTATTTGCCCTGTGTATGACAATGGGAGCACAATAGTGACTCTTATTACCAGAAAAAACTCTTGCTCGTAGGACCAGAAACTGCATTTGATTCAACTCCATTTAGGACTGGGAAACAAACGCTAGCTCGCCTTACAAGAAACACACTCTGCTTTTGAGAAAAGAGCACTCTTCTACTCTACTGTGTTTTTTATGGGGTCCGAACAGAGCTTGCTGAGTACAAAAGAACTGTGCTTCCTACACACACGGGCCATATCTAGTTCAACTCTGCTTAGGAACCTGACAAGAACAGTAGATCCTCTTCAGTGCAATACTCTGTACATGCTGGGAACAAATGCCAGGCCTATTTGCCCTGTGTAAGACAATGGGAGCACAATAGTGACTCTTCTTACCTGAAAAAACTCTTGCTTGTAGGACCAGAAACTGCATGTGATTCAAATCCATTTAGGACTGGGAAACAAACGCTAGCTCGCCTTACAAGAAACACACTCTGCTTTTGAGAAAAATGCACTCTTCTACTCTACTGTGTTTCCTAAGGGGTTCGAAATGTGAGCTTGCTCAGAACAAAAGAACAGTGCTTCCTACACACACGGGCCATATCTTGTTCAATTCTGCTTAGGAAACTGACAAGAACAGTAGAACCTCTTCAGTCCAATGGACTGTACATGCTAGGAACAGACGCCAGTGCTATTTGCCCTGTGTGTGACAATGGGAGCGCAATAGTGACTCTTCTTACCAGAAAAAAACTCTTGCTCATTTGACCAGAAACTGCATGTGATTCAACTCCATTTAGGACTGGGAAACAAATGCTAGCTCGCCTTACAAGAAACACACTCTGCTTTTGAGAAAAGATCACTCTTCTACTCTACTGTGTTTCCTATATGGCCAGAACAGTGAGCTTGCTGAGTACAAAAGAACTGTGCTTCCTACACACATGGGCCATATCTAGTTCAACTCTGCTTAGGAACCTGACAAGAACAGTAGATCCTCTTCAGTCCAATACACTGTACATGCTGGGTACAGACGCCAGTGCTATTTGTACTGTGTATGGCAATGGGAGCGCAATAGTGACTCTTCTTACCAGAAAACAACTCTTGCTCGTAGGAACGGAAACTGCATGTGATTCAACTCCATTTAGGATTGGGAAACAAACGCTAGCTCGCCTTACAAGAAACACACTCTGCTTTTGAGAAAATAGCACTCTTCTACTCTACTGTGTTTCCTATGGGGTCCAACAGTGAGTTTGCTCAGAACAAAAGAACTGTGCTTCCTAGACACACGGGCCATATTTAGTTCAATTCTGCTTAGGAAACAGACAAGAACAGTAGCTCCTCTTCAGTCCAATACACTGTACTTGCTGGGAACAGATGCGAGTGCTTTTATCACTGTGTATGGCAATGGGAGCACAATAGTGACTTTCCTTACCAGAAAACAACTCTTGCTCGTAGGAACGGAAACTGCATGTGATTCAACTCCATTTAGGACTGGGAAACAAATGCTGGCTCGCCTTACAAGAAACACACTCTGCTTTTGAGGAAAGAGCACTCTTCTACTCTACTGTGTTTCCTATAGGGCCAGAACAGTGAGCTTGCTGAGTACAAAAGAACTGTGCTTCCTACACACGTGGGCCATATCTAGTTCAACTCTGCTTAGGAACCTGACAAGAACAGTAGATCCTCTTCAGTCCAATACACTGTACATGCTGAGAACAGAGGCCAGTGCTATTTGCCCTGTGTATGACAATGGGAGCACAATAGTGACTCTTATTACCAGAAAAAACTCTTGCTCGTAGGACCAGAAACTGCATGTGATTCAACTCCATTTAGGACTGGGAAACAAACGCTAGCTCGCCTTACAAGAAACACACTCTGCTTTTGAGAAAAGAGCACTCTTCTACTCTACTGTGTTTCCTATAGGGCTAGAACAGTGAGCTTGCTCAGAACAAAAGAACTGTGCTTCCTACACACACGGGCCATATCTAGTTCAATTCTGCTTAGGAAACTGACAAGAACAGTAGCTCCTCTTCAGTCCAATACACTGTACATGCTGGGTACAGAAGCCAGTGCTATTTGCACTGTGTATGGCAATGGGAGCACAATAGTGACTCTTCTTACCAGAAAACAACTCTTGCTCATAGGAACAAAAACTGCATTTGATTCAACTCCATTTAGGACTGGGAAACAAACGGTAGCTCGCCTTACGAGAAACACACTCTGCTTTTGAGAAAAGAGCACTCTTCTACTCTACTGTGTTTCCTATGGGGTCCAAACAGTGAGCTTGCTCAGAACAAAAGAACTGTGCTTCCTACACACACGGGCCATATCTAGTTCAATTCTGCTTAGGAAACTGACAAGAACAGTAGCTCCTCTTCAGTCCAATACACTGTACTTGCTGGGAACAGACGCGAGGTCTATTTGCACTGTGTATGGCAAAGGGAGCACAATAGTGACTCTTTTTAACAGAAAACAACTCTTGCTCGTAGGACCAGAAACTGCATGTGTATTTCAACTCCATTTAGGACTGGGAAACAAACGCTAGCTCGCCTTACAAGAAACACACTCTGCTTTTGAGAATAGAGCACACATCTACTCTAATGTGTTTCCTATGGGGTCCAAACAGTGAGCTTGCTCAGAACAAAAGAACTGTGCTTCCTACACACACGGGCCATATCTAGTTCAACTCTGCTTAGGAACCTGACTAGAACAGTAGCTCCTCTTCAGTCCAATACACTGTACATGCTGGGAACAGATACCAGTGCTATTTGCACTGTGTATGACAATGGGAGCGCAAGAGTGACTCTTCTAACCAGAAAACAACACATGCTCGTAGGACCAGAAACTGCATGTGTATTTCAACTCCATTTAAAACTGGGAAACAAATGGTAGCTCGCCTTGCAAGAAACACACTCTGCTTTTGAGAACAGAACACTCTTCTCTCTACTGTGTTTCCTATGGGGTTAGAACAGTGAGCTTGCTCAGAACAAAAGAACTGTGCTTCCGACACACACGGGCCTTATCTAGTTCAACTCTGCTTAGGAAACTGACAAGAATAGTAGCTCCTCTTCAGTCCAATACACTGTAATTGATTGGAACAGACGCAAGTGTTATTTGCACTGTGTATGGCAATGGGAGCGCAATAGTGACTCTTCTTACCAAAAAATAACTCTACTCGTAGGACCGGAAACTGCATGTGATTCAAATTCATTTAGGACTGGGAAACAAAAGCTAGCTCGCCATACAAGAAACACACTCTGCTTTTGAGAAAAGAGCACTCTTCTTCTCTACTATGTGTCCTATGGGTTCCGAACAGTGAGCTTGCTCAGAACAAAAGTACTGTGCTTCCTACGCACACGGCCCATATCTAGTTCAACTCTGCTTAGGAAACTGACAAGAACAGTAGCTCCTCTTCAGTCCAATACACTGTACTTGCTGGGAACAGATGCGAGCGCTATTTGCACTGTGTTTGGCAATGGGAGCGCAATAGTGACTTTCATTACCAGAATACAACTCTTGCGCATAGGACCAAAAACTGCATGTGATTCAACTCCATTTAGGACTGGGAAACAATCGCTAGCTCGCCTTACGAAAAACACACTCTGCTTTTGAGAAAAGAGCACTCTTCTCTCTACTGTGTTTCCTATATGGCCAGAACAGTGAGCTTGCTCAGAACAAATGAACTGTGCTTCCTACACACACGGGCCATATCTAGTTCAAGCCTGCTTAGGAAACTGACAAGAACAGTAGATCCTCTTCAGTCCAATACACTGTACATGCTGGGTACAGACGCCAGTGCTATTTGCACTGTGTATGGCAAAGGGAGCGCAATAGTGACTCTTCTTACCAGAAAACAACTCTTGCTCGTAGGAACGGAAACTGCATGTGATTCAACTCCATTTAGGATTGGGAAACAAACGCTAGCTCGCCTTACAAGAAACACACTCTGCTTTTGAGAAAATAGCACTCTTCTACTCTACTGTGTTTCCTATGGGGTCCAACAGTGAGTTTGCTCAGAACAAAAGAACTGTGCTTCATAGACACACGGGCCATATTTAGTTCAATTCTGCTTAGGAAACAGACAAGAACAGTAGCTCCTCTTCAGTCCAATACACTGTACTTGCTGGGAACAGATGCGAGTGCTTTTATCACTGTGTATGGCAATGGGAGCACAATAGTGACTTTCCTTACCAGAAAACAACTCTTGCTCGTAGGAACGGAAACTGCATGTGATTCAACTCCATTTAGGACTGGGAAACAAATGCTGGCTCGCCTTACAAGAAACACACTCTGCTTTTGAGGAAAGAGCACTCTTCTACTCTACTGTGTTTCCTATAGGGCCAGAACAGTGAGCTTGCTGAGTACAAAAGAACTGTGCTTCCTACACACGTGGGCCATATCTAGTTCAACTCTGCTTAGGAACCTGACAAGAACAGTAGATCCTCTTCAGTCCAATACACTGTACATGCTGAGAACAGAGGCCAGTGCTATTTGCCCTGTGTATGACAATGGGAGCACAATAGTGACTCTTATTACCAGAAAAAACTCTTGCTCGTAGGACCAGAAACTGCATGTGATTCAACTCCATTTAGGACTGGGAAACAAACGCTAGCTCGCCTTACAAGAAACACACTCTGCTTTTGAGAAAAGAGCACTCTTCTACTCTACTGTGTTTCCTATAGGGCTAGAACAGTGAGCTTGCTCAGAACAAAAGAACTGTGCTTCCTACACACACGGGCCATATCTAGTTCAATTCTGCTTAGGAAACTGACAAGAACAGTAGCTCCTCTTCAGTCCAATACACTGTACATGCTGGGTACAGAAGCCAGTGCTATTTGCACTGTGTATGGCAATGGGAGCACAATAGTGACTCTTCTTACCAGAAAACAACTCTTGCTCATAGGAACAAAAACTGCATTTGATTCAACTCCATTTAGGACTGGGAAACAAACGGTAGCTCGCCTTACGAGAAACACACTCTGCTTTTGAGAAAAGAGCACTCTTCTACTCTACTGTGTTTCCTATGGGGTCCAAACAGTGAGCTTGCTCAGAACAAAAGAACTCTGCTTCCTACACACACGGGCCATATCTAGTTCAATTCTGCTTAGGAAACTGACAAGAACAGTAGCTCCTCTTCAGTCCAATACACTGTACTTGCTGGGAACAGACGCGAGGACTATTTGCACTGTGTATGGCAAAGGGAGCACAATAGTGACTCTTTTTAACAGAAAACAACTCTTGCTCGTAGGACCAGAAACTGCATGTGTATTTCAACTCCATTTAGGACTGGGAAACAAACGCTAGCTCGCCTTACAAGAAACACACTCTGCTTTTGAGAATAGAGCACACATCTACTCTAATGTGTTTCCTATGGGGTCCAAACAGTGAGCTTGCTCAGAACAAAAGAACTGTGCTTCCTACACACACGGGCCATATCTAGTTCAACTCTGCTTAGGAACCTGACTAGAACAGTAGCTCCTCTTCAGTCCAATACACTGTACATGCTGGGAACAGATACCAGTGCTATTTGCACTGTGTATGACAATGGGAGCGCAAGAGTGACTCTTCTAACCAGAAAACAACACATGCTCGTAGGACCAGAAACTGCATGTGTATTTCAACTCCATTTAAAACTGGGAAACAAATGGTAGCTCGCCTTGCAAGAAACACACTCTGCTTTTGAGAACAGAACACTCTTCTCTCTACTGTGTTTCCTATGGGGTTAGAACAGTGAGCTTGCTCAGAACAAAAGAACTGTGCTTCCGACACACACGGGCCTTATCTAGTTCAACTCTGCTTAGGAAACTGACAAGAATAGTAGCTCCTCTTCAGTCCAATACACTGTAATTGATTGGAACAGACGCAAGTGTTATTTGCACTGTGTATGGCAATGGGAGCGCAATAGTGACTCTTCTTACCAAAAAATAACTCTACTCGTAGGACCGGAAACTGCATGTGATTCAAATTCATTTAGGACTGGGAAACAAAAGCTAGCTCGCCATACAAGAAACACACTCTGCTTTTGAGAAAAGAGCACTCTTCTTCTCTACTATGTGTCCTATGGGTTCCGAACAGTGAGCTTGCTCAGAACAAAAGTACTGTGCTTCCTACGCACACGGCCCATATCTAGTTCAACTCTGCTTAGGAAACTGACAAGAACAGTAGCTCCTCTTCAGTCCAATACACTGTACTTGCTGGGAACAGATGCGAGCGCTATTTGCACTGTGTTTGGCAATGGGAGCGCAATAGTGACTTTCATTACCAGAATACAACTCTTGCGCATAGGACCAAAAACTGCATGTGATTCAACTCCATTTAGGACTGGGAAACAATCGCTAGCTCGCCTTACGAAAAACACACTCTGCTTTTGAGAAAAGAGCACTCTTCTCTCTACTGTGTTTCCTATATGGCCAGAACAGTGAGCTTGCTCAGAACAAATGAACTGTGCTTCCTACACACACGGGCCATATCTAGTTCAAGCCTGCTTAGGAAACTGACAAGAACAGTAGATCCTCTTCAGTCCAATACACTGTACATGCTGGGTACAGACGCCAGTGCTATTTGCACTGTGTATGGCAAAGGGAGCGCAATAGTGACTCTTCTTACCAGAAAACAACTCTTGCTCGTAGGACCAAACACTGCATTTGATTCAACTCCATTTAGGACTGGGAAACAAACGGTACCTCGCCTTACAAGAAACACACTCTGCTTTTGAGAAAAGAGCACTCTTATCTCTACTGTGTTTCCTATGGGGTTCGAACAGTGAGCTTGCTCAGAACAAAAGAACTGTGCTTCCTACACACACGGGCCTTATCTTTTTCAACTTTGGTTAGGAAACTGACATGAACAGTAGCTCCTCTTCAGACCAATACACTGTACTTGCTGGAAACAGACGCGAGTGTTATTTGTACTATGTATGGCAATGGGAGCGCAATAGTGACTCTTCTTACCAGAAAACAACTCTTGCTCGTAGGACCAAAAACTGCATTTGATTCAACTCCATTTAGGACTGAGAAACAAACGGTAGCTCGCCTTACAAGAAACACACTCTGCTTTTGAGAAAAGAGCACTCTTCTACTCCACTGTGTTACCTATAGGGCCAGTACAGTGAGCTTGCTCAGAACAAAAGAACTGTGCTTCCTACACAAATGGCCATATCCAATTCAATTCTGCTTAGGAAACTGACAAGAACAGTAGCTCCTCTTCAGTCCAATACACTGTACTTGCTGGGAACAGATGCGTTTTCTATTTGCACTGTGTTTGGCAATGGGAGCACAATAGTGACTTCCCTTACCAGAAAACAACTCTTGCGCGTAGGACCAAAAACTGCATGTGATTCAACTCCATTTAGGACTGGGAAACAAACGCTAGCTCGCCTTACAAGAAACACACTCTGCTTTTGAGAAAAGAGCACTCTTCTACTCTAATGTGTTTTCTATGTGGTCCGAACAGTGAGCTTGCTGAGAACAAAGAACTGCGCTTCCTACACACACGGGCCATATCTAGTTCAACTCTGCTTAGGAAACTGACAAGAACAGTAGCTCCTCTTCAGTCCAATACACTGTACTTGCTGGGAACAGACGAGAGGGCTATTTGCACTATGTATGACAAAGGGAGCACAATATTCACTTTTCTTACCAGAAAACAACTCTTGCTCGTAGGACCAAAAACTGCATTTGATACAACTCCATTTAGGACTGGGAAACAAACGCTAGCTCGCCTTACAAGAAACACACTCTGCTTTTGAGAAAAGAGCACTCTTCTACTTTACTGTGTTAACTATAGGGCCAGTACAGTGAGCTTGCTCAGAACAAAAGAACTGTGCTTCCTACACAAATGGCCATATCCAATTCAATTCTGCTTAGGAAACTGACAAGAACAGTAGCTCCTCTTCAGTCCAATACACTGTACTTGCTGGGAACAGATGCGTTATCTATTTGCACTGTGTTTGGTAATGGGAGCTCAATAGTGACTTTCCTTACCAGAAAACAACTCTTGCGCGTAGGACCAAAAACTGCATGTGATTCAACTCCATTTAAGACTGGGAAACAAACGCTAGCTCGCCTTACAAGAAACACACTCTGCTTTTGAGGAAAGAGCACTCTTCTACTCTACTGTGTTTCCTATAGGGCCAGAACAGTGAGCTTGCTAAGTACAAACGAACTCTGCTTCCTACACACATGGGCCATATCTAGTTCAACTCTGCTTAGGAACCTGACAAGAACAGTAGATCCTCTTCAGTCCAATACACTGTACATGCTGAGAACAGAGACCAGTGCTATTTGCCCTGTGTATGACAATGGGAGCACAATAGTGACTCTTATTACCAGAAAAAACTCTTGCTCGTAGGACCAGAAACTGCATTTGATTCAACTCCATTTAGGACTGGGAAACAAACGCTAGCTCGCCTTACAAGAAACACACTCTGCTTTTGAGAAAAGAGCACTCTTCTACTCTACTGTGTTTCCTATAGGGCTAGAACAGTGAGCTTGCTCAGAACAAAAGAACTGTGCTTCCTACATACACGGGCCATATCTAGTTCAATTCTGCGTAGGAAACTGACAAGAACAGTAGATCCTCTTCAGTCCAATACACTGTACATGCTGGGTACAGACGCCAGTGCTATTTGCACTGTGTATGGCAATGGGAGCACAATAGTGACTCTTCTTACCAGAAAACAACTCTTGCTCGTAGGACCAGAAACTGCATGTGATTCAACTCCATTTAGGACTGGTAAACAAACGCTAGCTCGCCTTACAAGAAACACACTCTGCTTTTGAGAAAAGAGCACTCTTCTACTCTACTGTGTTTTTTATGGGGTCCGAACAGTGAGCTTGCTGAGTACAAAAGAACTGTGCTTCCTACACACACGGGCCATATCTAGTTCAACTCTGCTTAGGAACCTGACAAGAACAGTAGATCCTCTTCAGTGCAATACTCTGTACATGCTGGGAACAAATGCCAGGGCTATTTGCCCTGTGTAAGACAATGGGAGCACAATAGTGACTCTTCTTACCTGAAAAAACTCTTGCTTGTAGGACCAGAAACTGCATGTGATTCAAATCCATTTAGGACTGGGAAACAAACGCTAGCTCGCCTTACAAGAAACACACTCTGCTTTTGAGAAAAATGTACTCTTCTACTCTACTGTGTTTCCTAAGGGGTTCGAAATGTGAGCTTGCTCAGAACAAAAGAACTGTGCTTCCTACACACACGGGCCATATCTTGTTCAATTCTGCTTAGGAAACTGACAAGAACAGTAGAACCTCTTCAGTCCAATGGACTGTACATGCTAGGAACAGACGCCAGTGCTATTTGCCCTGTGTGTGACAATGGGAGCGGAATAGTGACTCTTCTTACCAGAAAAAAACTCTTGCTCATTTGACCAGAAACTGCATGTGATTCAACTCCATTTAGGACTGGGAAACAAACGCTAGCTCGCCTTACAAGAAACACACTCTGCTTTTGAGAAAAGAGCACTCTTCTACTCTACTGTGTTTCCTATATGGCCAGAACAGTGAGCTTGCTGAGTACAAAAGAACTGTGCTTCCTACACACATGGGCCATATCTAGTTCAACTCTGCTTAGGAACCTGACAAGAACAGTAGATCCTCTTCAGTCCAATACACTGTACATGCTGGGTACAGACGCCAGTGCTATTTGTACTGTGTATGGCAATGGGAGCGCAATAGTGACTCTTCTTACCAGAAAACAACTCTTGCTCGTAGGAACGGAAACTGCATGTGATTCAACTCCATTTAGGATTGGGAAACAAACGATAGCTCGCCTTACAAGAAACACAATCTGCTTTTGAGAAAATAGCACTCTTCTACTCTACTGTGTTTCCTATGGGGTCCAACAGTGAGTTTGCTCAGAACAAAAGAACTGTGCTTCCTAGACACACGGGCCATATTTAGTTCAATTCTGCTTAGGAAACAGACAAGAACAGTAGCTCCTCTTCAGTCCAATACACTGTACTTGCTGGGTACAGAAGCCAGTGCTATTTGCACTGTGTATGGCAATGGGAGCACAATAGTGACTTTCCTTACCAGAAAACAACTCTTGCTCGTAGGAACGGAAACTGCATGTGATTCAACTCCATTTAGGACTGGGAAACAAATGCTGGCTCGCCTTACAAGAAACACACTCTGCTTTTGAGGAAAGAGCACTCTTCTACTCTACTGTGTTTCCTATAGGGCCAGAACAGTGAGCTTGCTGAGTACAAAAGAACTGTGCTTCCTACACACGTGGGCCATATCTAGTTCAACTCTGCTTAGGAACCTGACAAGAACAGTAGATCCTCTTCAGTGCAATACACTGTACATGCTGAGAACAGAGGCCAGTGCTATTTGCCCTGTGTATGACAATGGGAGCACAATAGTGACTCTTATTACCAGAAAAAACTCTTGCTCGTAGGACCAGAAACTGCATGTGATTCAACTCCATTTAGGACTGGGAAACAAACGCTAGCTCGCCTTACAAGAAACACACTCTGCTTTTGAGAAAAGAGCACTCTTCTACTCTACTGTGTTTCCTATAGGGCTAGAACAGTGAGCTTGCTCAGAACAAAAGAACTGTGCTTCCTACACACACGGGCCATATCTAGTTCAATTCTGCTTAGGAAACTGACAAGAACAGTAGCTCCTCTTCAGTCCAATACACTGTACATGCTGGGTACAGAAGCCAGTGCTATTTGCACTGTGTATGGCAAAGGGAGCGCAATAGTGACTCTTCTTACCAGAAAACAACTCTTGCTCAAAGGAACAAAAACTGCATTTGATTCAACTCCATTTAGGACTGGGAAACAAACGGTAGCTCGCCTTACGAGAAACACACTCTGCTTTTGAGAAAAGAGCACTCTTCTACTCTACTGTGTTTCCTATGGGGTCCAAACAGTGAGCTTGCTCAGAACAAAAGAACTGTGCTTCCTACACACACGGGCCATATCTAGTTCAATTCTGCTTAGGAAACTGACAAGAACAGTAGCTCCTCTTCAGTCCAATACACTGTACTTGCTGGGAACAGACGCGAGGACTATTTGCACTGTGTATGGCAAAGGGAGCACAATAGTGACTCTTTTTAACAGAAAACAACTCTTGCTCGTAGGACCAGAAACTGCATGTGTATTTCAACTCCATTTAGGACTGGGAAACAAACGCTAGCTCGCCTTACAAGAAACACACTCTGCTTTTGAGAATAGAGCACACATCTACTCTAATGTGTTTCCTATGGGGTCCAAACAGTGAGCTTGCTCAGAACAAAAGAACTGTGCTTCCTACACACACGGGCCATATCTAGTTCAACTCTGCTTAGGAACCTGACTAGAACAGTAGCTCCTCTTCAGTCCAATACACTGTACATGCTGGGAACAGATACCAGTGCTATTTGCACTGTGTATGACAATGGGAGCGCAAGAGTGACTCTTCTAACCAGAAAACAACACATGCTCGTAGGACCAGAAACTGCATGTGTATTTCAACTCCATTTAAAACTGGGAAACAAAGGGTAGCTCGCCTTGCAAGAAACACACTCTGCTTTTGAGAACAGAACACTCTTCTTTCTACTGTGTTTCCTATGGGGTTAGAACAGTGAGCTTGCTCAGAACAAAAGAACTGTGCTTCCGACACACACGGGCCTTATCTAGTTCAACTCTGCTTAGGAAACTGACAAGAATAGTAGCTCCTCTTCAGTCCAATACACTGTAATTGATTGGAACAGACGCAAGTGTTATTTGCACTGTGTATGGCAATGGGAGCGCAATAGTGACTCTTCTTACCAAAAAATAACTCTACTCGTAGGACCGGAAACTGCATGTGATTCAAATTCATTTAGGACTGGGAAACAAAAGCTAGCTCGCCATACAAGAAACACACTCTGCTTTTGAGAAAAGAGCACTCTTCTTCTCTACTATGTGTCCTATGGGTTCCGAACAGTGAGCTTGCTCAGAACAAAAGTACTGTGCTTCCTACGCACACGGCCCATATCTAGTTCAACTCTGCTTAGGAAACTGACAAGAACAGTAGCTCCTCTTCAGTCCAATACACTGTATTTGCTGGGAACAGATGCGAGCGCTATTTGCACTGTGTTTGGCAATGGGAGCGCAATAGTGACTTTCATTACCAGAATACAACTCTTGCGCATAGGACCAAAAACTGCATGTGATTCAACTCCATTTAGGACTGGGAAACAATCGCTAGCTCGCCTTACGAAAAACACACTCTGCTTTTGAGAAAAGAGCACTCTTCTCTCTACTGTGTTTCCTATATGGCCAGAACAGTGAGCTTGCTCAGAACAAATGAACTGTGCTTCCTACACACACGGGCCATATCTAGTTCAAGCCTGCTTAGGAAACTGACAAGAACAGTAGATCCTCTTCAGTCCAATACACTGTACATGCTGGGTACAGACGCCAGTGCTATTTGCACTGTGTATGGCAAAGGGAGCGCAATAGTGACTCTTCTTACCAGAAAACAACTCTTGCTCGTAGGACCAAACACTGCATTTGATTCAACTCCATTTAGGACTGGGAAACAAACGGTACCTCGCCTTACAAGAAACACACTCTGCTTTTGAGAAAAGAGCACTCTTATCTCTACTGTGTTTCCTATGGGGTTCGAACAGTGAGCTTGCTCAGAACAAAAGAACTGTGCTTCCTACACACACGGGCCTTATCTTTTTCAACTTTGGTTAGGAAACTGACATGAACAGTAGCTCCTCTTCAGACCAATACACTGTACTTGCTGGAAACAGACGCGAGTGTTATTTGTACTATGTATGGCAATGGGAGCGCAATAGTGACTCTTCTTACCAGAAAACAACTCTTGCTCGTAGGACCAAAAACTGCATTTGATTCAACTCCATTTAGGACTGAGAAACAAACGGTAGCTCGCCTTACAAGAAACACACTCTGCTTTTGAGAAAAGAGCACTCTTCTACTCTACTGTGTTACCTATAGGGCCAGTACAGTGAGCTTGCTCAGAACAAAAGAACTGTGCTTCCTACACAAATGGCCATATCCAATTCAATTCTGCTTAGGAAACTGACAAGAACAGTAGCTCCTCTTCAGTCCAATACACTGTACTTGCTGGGAACAGATGCGTTTTCTATTTGCACTGTGTTTGGCAATGGGAGCACAATAGTGACTTCCCTTACCAGAAAACAACTCTTGCGCGTAGGACCAAAAACTGCATGTGATTCAACTCCATTTAGGACTGGGAAACAAACGCTAGCTCGCCTTACAAGAAACACACTCTGCTTTTGAGAAAAGAGCACTCTTCTACTCTACTGTGTTTTCTATGTGGTCCGAACAGTGAGCTTGCTGAGAACAAAGAACTGCGCTTCCTACACACACGGGCCATATCTAGTTCAACTCTGCTTAGGAAACTGACAAGAACAGTAGCTCCTCTTCAGTCCAATACACTGTACTTGCTGGGAACAGACGAGAGGGCTATTTGCACTATGTATGACAAAGGGAGCACAATATTCACTTTTCTTACCAGAAAACAACTCTTGCTCGTAGGACCAAAAACTGCATTTGATACAACTCCATTTAGGACTGGGAAACAAACGCTAGCTCGCCTTACAAGAAACACACTCTGCTTTTGAGAAAAGAGCACTCTTCTACTTTACTGTGTTAACTATAGGGCCAGTACAGTGAGCTTGCTCAGAACAAAAGAACTGTGCTTCCTACACAAATGGCCATATCCAATTCAATTCTGCTTAGGAAACTGACAAGAACAGTAGCTCCTCTTCAGTCCAATACACTGTACTTGCTGGGAACAGATGCGTTATCTATTTGCACTGTGTTTGGTAATGGGAGCTCAATAGTGACTTTCCTTACCAGAAAACAACTCTTGCGCGTAGGACCAAAAACTGCATGTGATTCAACTCCATTTAAGACTGGGAAACAAACGCTAGCTCGCCTTACAAGAAACACACTCTGCTTTTGAGGAAAGAGCACTCTTCTACTCTACTGTGTTTCCTATAGGGCCAGAACAGTGAGCTTGCTAAGTACAAACGAACTCTGCTTCCTACACACATGGGCCATATCTAGTTCAACTCTGCTTAGGAACCTGACAAGAACAGTAGATCCTCTTCAGTCCAATACACTGTACATGCTGAGAACAGAGACCAGTGCTATTTGCCCTGTGTATGACAATGGGAGCACAATAGTGACTCTTATTACCAGAAAAAACTCTTGCTCGTAGGACCAGAAACTGCATTTGATTCAACTCCATTTAGGACTGGGAAACAAACGCTAGCTCGCCTTACAAGAAACACACTCTGCTTTTGAGAAAATAGCACTCTTCTACTCTACTGTGTTTCCTATAGGGCTAGAACAGTGAGCTTGCTCAGAACAAAAGAACTGTGCTTCCTACATACACGGGCCATATCTAGTTCAATTCTGCGTAGGAAACTGACAAGAACAGTAGATCCTCTTCAGTCCAATACACTGTACATGCTGGGTACAGACGCCAGTGCTATTTGCACTGTGTATGGCAATGGGAGCACAATAGTGACTCTTCTTACCAGAAAACAACTCTTGCTCGTAGGACCAGAAACTGCATGTGATTCAACTCCATTTAGGACTGGTAAACAAACGCTAGCTCGCCTTACAAGAAACACACTCTGCTTTTGAGAAAAGAGCACTCTTCTACTCTACTGTGTTTTTTATGGGGTCCGAACAGTGAGCTTGCTGAGTACAAAAGAACTGTGCTTCCTACACACACGGGCCATATCTAGTTCAACTCTGCTTAGGAACCTGACAAGAACAGTAGATCCTCTTCAGTGCAATACTCTGTACATGCTGGGAACAAATGCCAGGCCTATTTGCCCTGTGTAAGACAATGGGAGCACAATAGTGACTCTTCTTACCTGAAAAAACTCTTGCTTGTAGGACCAGAAACTGC
This sequence comes from Peromyscus eremicus, assembly GCF_949786415.1. Classification (NCBI taxonomy): domain Eukaryota; kingdom Metazoa; phylum Chordata; class Mammalia; order Rodentia; family Cricetidae; genus Peromyscus; species Peromyscus eremicus. The sequence continues at coordinate 32,935 of NW_026734890.1, read as the reverse complement.
ATGTGATTCAAATCCATTTAGGACTGGGAAACAAACGCTAGCTCGCCTTACAAGAAACACACTCTGCTTTTGAGAAAAATGTACTCTTCTACTCTACTGTGTTTCCTAAGGGGTTCGAAATGTGAGCTTGCTCAGAACAAAAGAACTGTGCTTCCTACACACACGGGCCATATCTTGTTCAATTCTGCTTAGGAAACTGACAAGAACAGTAGAACCTCTTCAGTCCAATGGACTGTACATGCTAGGAACAGACGCCAGTGCTATTTGCCCTGTGTGTGACAATGGGAGCGGAATAGTGACTCTTCTTACCAGAAAAAAACTCTTGCTCATTTGACCAGAAACTGCATGTGATTCAACTCCATTTAGGACTGGGAAACAAATGCTAGCTCGCCTTACAAGAAACACACTCTGTTTTTGAGAAAAGAGCACTCTTCTACTCTACTGTGTTTCCTATATGGCCAGAACAGTGAGCTTGCTGAGTACAAAAGAACTGTGCTTCCTACACACATGGGCCATATCTAGTTCAACTCTGCTTAGGAACCTGACAAGAACAGTAGATCCTCTTCAGTCCAATACACTGTACATGCTGGGTACAGACGCCAGTGCTATTTGTACTGTGTATGGCAATGGGAGCGCAATAGTGACTCTTCTTACCAGAAAACAACTCTTGCTCGTAGGAACGGAAACTGCATGTGATTCAACTCCATTTAGGATTGGGAAACAAACGATAGCTCGCCTTACAAGAAACACACTCTGCTTTTGAGAAAATAGCACTCTTCTACTCTACTGTGTTTCCTATGGGGTCCAACAGTGAGTTTGCTCAGAACAAAAGAACTGTGCTTCCTAGACACACGGGCCATATTTAGTTCAATTCTGCTTAGGAAACAGACAAGAACAGTAGCTCCTCTTCAGTCCAATACACTGTACTTGCTGGGAACAGATGCGAGTGCTTTTATCACTGTGTATGGCAATGGGAGCACAATAGTGACTTTCCTTACCAGAAAACAACTCTTGCTCGTAGGAACGGAAACTGCATGTGATTCAACTCCATTTAGGACTGGGAAACAAATGCTGGCTCGCCTTACAAGAAACACACTCTGCTTTTGAGGAAAGAGCACTCTTCTACTCTACTGTGTTTCCTATAGGGCCAGAACAGTGAGCTTGCTGAGTACAAAAGAACTGTGCTTCCTACACACGTGGGCCATATCTAGTTCAACTCTGCTTAGGAACCTGACAAGAACAGTAGATCCTCTTCAGTGCAATACACTGTACATGCTGAGAACAGAGGCCAGTGCTATTTGCCCTGTGTATGACAATGGGAGCACAATAGTGACTCTTATTACCAGAAAAAACTCTTGCTCGTAGGACCAGAAACTGCATGTGATTCAACTCCATTTAGGACTGGGAAACAAACGCTAGCTCGCCTTACAAGAAACACACTCTGCTTTTGAGAAAAGAGCACTCTTCTACTCTACTGTGTTTCCTATAGGGCTAGAACAGTGAGCTTGCTCAGAACAAAAGAACTGTGCTTCCTACACACACGGGCCATATCTAGTTCAATTCTGCTTAGGAAACTGACAAGAACAGTAGCTCCTCTTCAGTCCAATACACTGTACATGCTGGGTGCAGAAGCCAGTGCTATTTGCACTGTGTATGGCAAAGGGAGCGCAATAGTGACTCTTCTTACCAGAAAACAACTCTTGCTCAAAGGAACAAAAACTGCATTTGATTCAACTCCATTTAGGACTGGGAAACAAACGGTAGCTCGCCTTACGAGAAACACACTCTGCTTTTGAGAAAAGAGCACTCTTCTACTCTACTGTGTTTCCTATGGGGTCCAAACAGTGAGCTTGCTCAGAACAAAAGAACTGTGCTTCCTACACACACGGGCCATATCTAGTTCAATTCTGCTTAGGAAACTGACAAGAACAGTAGCTCCTCTTCAGTCCAATACACTGTACTTGCTGGGAACAGACGCGAGGACTATTTGCACTGTGTATGGCAAAGGGAGCACAATAGTGACTCTTTTTAACAGAAAACAACTCTTGCTCGTAGGACCAGAAACTGCATGTGTATTTCAACTCCATTTAGGACTGGGAAACAAACGCTAGCTCGCCTTACAAGAAACACACTCTGCTTTTGAGAATAGAGCACACATCTACTCTAATGTGTTTCCTATGGGGTCCAAACAGTGAGCTTGCTCAGAACAAAAGAACTGTGCTTCCTACACACACGGGCCATATCTAGTTCAACTCTGCTTAGGAACCTGACTAGAACAGTAGCTCCTCTTCAGTCCAATACACTGTACATGCTGGGAACAGATACCAGTGCTATTTGCACTGTGTATGACAATGGGAGCGCAAGAGTGACTCTTCTAACCAGAAAACAACACATGCTCGTAGGACCAGAAACTGCATGTGTATTTCAACTCCATTTAAAACTGGGAAACAAATGGTAGCTCGCCTTGCAAGAAACACACTCTGCTTTTGAGAACAGAACACTCTTCTTTCTACTGTGTTTCCTATGGGGTTAGAACAGTGAGCTTGCTCAGAACAAAAGAACTGTGCTTCCGACACACACGGGCCTTATCTAGTTCAACTCTGCTTAGGAAACTGACAAGAATAGTAGCTCCTCTTCAGTCCAATACACTGTAATTGATTGGAACAGACGCAAGTGTTATTTGCACTGTGTATGGCAATGGGAGCGCAATAGTGACTCTTCTTACCAAAAAATAACTCTACTCGTAGGACCGGAAACTGCATGTGATTCAAATTCATTTAGGACTGGGAAACAAAAGCTAGCTCGCCATACAAGAAACACACTCTGCTTTTGAGAAAAGAGCACTCTTCTTCTCTACTATGTGTCCTATGGGTTCCGAACAGTGAGCTTGCTCAGAACAAAAGTACTGTGCTTCCTACGCACACGGCCCATATCTAGTTCAACTCTGCTTAGGAAACTGACAAGAACAGTAGCTCCTCTTCAGTCCAATACACTGTACTTGCTGGGAACAGATGCGAGCGCTATTTGCACTGTGTTTGGCAATGGGAGCGCAATAGTGACTTTCATTACCAGAATACAACTCTTGCGCATAGGACCAAAAACTGCATGTGATTCAACTCCATTTAGGACTGGGAAACAATCGCTAGCTCGCCTTACGAAAAACACACTCTGCTTTTGAGAAAAGAGCACTCTTCTCTCTACTGTGTTTCCTATATGGCCAGAACAGTGAGCTTGCTCAGAACAAATGAACTGTGCTTCCTACACACACGGGCCATATCTAGTTCAAGCCTGCTTAGGAAACTGACAAGAACAGTAGATCCTCTTCAGTCCAATACACTGTACATGCTGGGTACAGACGCCAGTGCTATTTGCACTGTGTATGGCAAAGGGAGCGCAATAGTGACACTTCTTACCAGAAAACAACTCTTGCTCGTAGGACCAAACACTGCATTTGATTCAACTCCATTTAGGACTGGGAAACAAACGGTACCTCGCCTTACAAGAAACACACTCTGCTTTTGAGAAAAGAGCACTCTTATCTCTACTGTGTTTCCTATGGGGTTCGAACAGTGAGCTTGCTCAGAACAAAAGAACTGTGCTTCCTACACACACGGGCCTTATCTTTTTCAACTTTGGTTAGGAAACTGACATGAACAGTAGCTCCTCTTCAGACCAATACACTGTACTTGCTGGAAACAGACGCGAGTGTTATTTGTACTATGTATGGCAATGGGAGCGCAATAGTGACTCTTCTTACCAGAAAACAACTCTTGCTCGTAGGACCAAAAACTGCATTTGATTCAACTCCATTTAGGACTGAGAAACAAACGGTAGCTCGCCTTACAAGAAACACACTCTGCTTTTGAGAAAAGAGCACTCTTCTACTCTACTGTGTTACCTATAGGGCCAGTACAGTGAGCTTGCTCAGAACAAAAGAACTGTGCTTCCTACACAAATGGCCATATCCAATTCAATTCTGCTTAGGAAACTGACAAGAACAGTAGCTCCTCTTCAGTCCAATACACTGTACTTGCTGGGAACAGATGCGTTTTCTATTTGCACTGTGTTTGGCAATGGGAGCACAATAGTGACTTCCCTTACCAGAAAACAACTCTTGCGCGTAGGACCAAAAACTGCATGTGATTCAACTCCATTTAGGACTGGGAAACAAACGCTAGCTCGCCTTACAAGAAACACACTCTGCTTTTGAGAAAAGAGCACTCTTCTACTCTAATGTGTTTTCTATGTGGTCCGAACAGTGAGCTTGCTGAGAACAAAGAACTGCGCTTCCTACACACACGGGCCATATCTAGTTCAACTCTGCTTAGGAAACTGACAAGAACAGTAGCTCCTCTTCAGTCCAATACACTGTACTTGCTGGGAACAGACGAGAGGGCTATTTGCACTATGTATGACAAAGGGAGCACAATATTCACTTTTCTTACCAGAAAACAACTCTTGCTCGTAGGACCAAAAACTGCATTTGATACAACTCCATTTAGGACTGGGAAACAAACGCTAGCTCGCCTTACAAGAAACACACTCTGCTTTTGAGAAAAGAGCACTCTTCTACTTTACTGTGTTAACTATAGGGCCAGTACAGTGAGCTTGCTCAGAACAAAAGAACTGTGCTTCCTATACAAATGGCCATATCCAATTCAATTCTGCTTAGGAAACTGACAAGAACAGTAGCTCCTCTTCAGTCCAATACACTGTACTTGCTGGGAACAGATGCGTTATCTATTTGCACTGTGTTTGGTAATGGGAGCTCAATAGTGACTTTCCTTACCAGAAAACAACTCTTGCACGTAGGACCAAAAACTGCATGTGATTCAACTCCATTTAGACTGGGAAACAAACGCTAGCTCGCCTTACAAGAAACACACTCTGCTTTTGAGAAAAGAGCACTCTTCTACTCTACTGTATTTCCTATGGGGTCCGAACAGTGAGCTTGCTCAGAACAAAAGAACTGTACTTCCTGCACACATGGCCATATCTAGTTCAATTCTACTTAGGAAACTGACAAGAACAGTAGATCCTCTTCAGTGCAATACACTGTACATGCTGGGAAAAGACGCCAGTGCTATTTGCCCTGTGTATGACAATGCAAGCGCAATAGTGACTCTTCTTAACAGAAAACAACTCTTGCTTTTAGGACCAGAAACTGCATGTGATTCAACTCCATTTATAACTTGGAAACAAACGCTAGCTCACCTTACAAGAAACACACTCTGCTTTTGAGAAAAGAGCACTCTGCTACTCTACTGTGTTTCCTATAGGGCCAGAACAGTGAGCTTGCTCAGAACAAAAGAACTGTGCTTCCTACACACACGGGCTATATCTAGTTCAACTCTGCGTAGGAAACTGACCAGAACAGTAGATTCTCTTCAGTCCAATACACTGTACATGCTGGGAAAAGACGCCAGTGCTATTTGCCCTGTGTATGACAATGCGAGCACAATAGTGACACTTCTTAACAGAAAACAACTCTTGCTTGTAGGACCAGAAACTGCATGTGATTCAACTCCATTTAGGTCTGGGAAGCAAACGCTATCTCACCTTACAACTAACACACTCTGCTTTTGAGAAAAGAGCACTCTTCTACTCTACTGTGTTTCCTACAGGGCCAGAACAGTGAGCTTGCTCAGAACAAAAGAACTGTGCTTCCTACACACATGGCCGTATCTAGTCCAATTCTGCTTACGCCTTACAAGAAACACACTCTGCTTTTGAGAAAAGAGCACTCTTCTACTCTACTGTGTTTTCTATAGGGCCAGAAAGTGAGCTTGCTCAGAACAAAAGAACTGGGCTTCCTATACAAACGGGCCATATCTAGTTCAACTCTGCTCAGGAAACTGACAAGAACAGTATCTCCTCTTCAGTCCAATACACTGTACTTGATTGGAAAAGACGCAAGTGCTATTTGCACTGTGTATGGCAATGGGGCACAAGAGTGACTCTTCTTACCAAAAAACATCTCTACTCGTAGGACCAGAAACTGCATGTGATTCAACTTCATTTACGACTGAGAAACAAAAGCCATCTCGCCTTACAAGAAACACACTCTGCTTTTGAGAAAAGAGTACTCTTCTACTCTACTGTGTTTCCTATGGGGTCTGAACAGTGAGCTTGCTCAGAACAAATGAACTGTGCTTCCTACACACACGGGCCATATCTAGTTCAAGTCTGCTTCGGAACCTGACAAGAACAGTGGCTCCTCTTCAATCCAATACACTGTACTTGCTGAGAGCAAACGCGAGGACTATTTGCACTGTGTATGGCAAGGGAGCACAATAGTGACTCTTCTTAACAGAAAACAACTCTTGCTCGTAGGACCAGAAACTGCATGTGTATATCAACTCCATTTAGGACTGGGAAACAAAGGCTAGCTCGCCTTACAAGAAACACACTCTGCTTTTGAGAATAGGGCACACATCTACTCTAATGTGTTTCCTATGGGGTCCAAACAGTGAGCTTGCTCAGAACAAAAGAACTGTGCTTCCGACACACACGGGCCTTATCTTGTTCAGCTTTGCTTAGGAAACTGACATGAACAGTAGCTCCTCTTCAGACCAATACACTGTACTTGCTGTAAACAGACGCGAGTGTTATATGTACTATGTATGGCAATGGGAGTGCAATAGTGACTCTTCTTACCAGAAAACAACTCTTGCTCGTAGGACCAAAAACTGCATTTGATTCAACTCCATTTAGTACTGGGAAACAAACGATAGCTCGCCTTACAAGAAACACACTCTGCTTTTGAGAAAAGAGCACTCTTCTACTCTACTGTGTTACCTATAGGGCCAGTACAGTGAGCTTGCTCAGAACAAAAGAACTGTGCTTCCTACACAAATGGCCATATCCAATTCAATTCTGCTTAGGAAACTGACAAGAACAGTAGATTCTCTTCAGTCCAATACACTGTACTTGCTGGGAACAGATGCGTTTTCTATTTGCACTATGTTTGGCAATGGGAGCACAATAGTGACTTCCCTTACGAGAAAACAACTCTTGCAAGTAGGACCAAAAACTGCATGTGATTCAACTCCATTTAGGACTGGGAAACAAACGCTAGCTCGCCTTACAAGAAACACACTCTGCTTTTGAGAAAAGAGCACTCTTCTACTCTCATGTGTTTCCTATAGGGCCAGAACAGTGAGCTTGCTCAGAACAAAGGAACTGTGCTTCCTACACACACGGGCCATATCTAGTTCAACTCTGCTTAGAAAACTTACGAGAACAGTAGCTCCTCTTCAGTCCAATGCACTGTACTTGCTGGGAACAGATGCGAGTGTTATTTGTACTATGTATGGCAATGGGAGCGCAATAGTGACTCTTCTTACCAGAAAACAACTCTTGCTAGTAGGACCAAAAACTGCATTTGATTCAACTCCATTTAGGACTGGGAAACAAACCCTAGCTCGCCTTACAAGAAACATACTCTGCTTTTGAGAAAAGAGCACTCTTCTACTCTACTGTGTTTTCTATGGGGTCCGAACAGTGAGCTTGCTGAGAACAAAAGAACTGTGCTTCCTACACACACGGGACATATCTAGTTCCACTCTGCTTAGGAAACTGACAAGAACAGTAGCTCCTTTTCAGTCCAATACACTGTACTTGCTGGGAACAGACGAGAGGGCTATTTGCACTATGTATGGCAAAGGGAGCGCAATAGTCACTCTTCTTACCAGAAAACAACTCTTGCTTGTAGGACCAAAAACTGCATGTGATTCAACTCCATTTAGGAATGGGAAACAAACGCTAGCTCGCCTTACAAGAAACACACTCTGCTTTTGAGAAAAGAGCACTCTTCTACTCTACTGTGTTACCTATAGGGCCAGTACAGTGAGCTTGCTCAGAACAAAAGAACTGTGCTTCCGACACAAATGGCCATATCCAATTCAATTCTGCTTAGGAAACTGACAAGAACAGTAGCTCCTCTTCAGTCCAATACACTGTACTTGCTGGGAACAGATGCGTTTTCTATTTGCACTGTGTTTGGCAATGGGAGCACAATAGTGACTTTCCTTACCAGAAAACAACTCTTGCGCGTAGGACCAAAAACTGCATGTGATTCAACTCCATTTAGGACTGGGAAACAAACGCTAGTTCGCCTTACAAGAAACACACTCTGCTTTTGAGAAAAGAGCACTCTTCTACTCTAATGTGTTTCCTATAGGGCCAGAACAGTGAGCTTGCTCAGAACAAAGGAACTGTGCTTCCTACACACACGGGCCATATCTAGTTCAACTCTGCTTTGAAAACTGACGAGAACAGTAGCTCCTCTTCAGTCCAATGCACTGTACTTGCTGGGAACAGATGCGAGTGCTATTTGCACTGTGTACGGCAAAGGGAGCACAATAGTGACTCTTCTTACCAGAAAACAACTCTTGCTCTTAGTACCAGTAACTGCATGTGATTCAACTCCATTTAGGACTGGGAAAAAAACACTAGCTCGACTTACAAGAAACACACTCTGCTTTTGAGAAAAGAGCACTCTTCTACTCTACTGTATTTCATATGGGGTCAGAACAGTGAGCTTGCTCAGAACAAAAGAACTGTACTTCCTGCACACATGGCCATATCTATTTCAATTCTGCTTAGGAAACTGACAAGAACAGTAGATCCTCTTCAGTGCAATACACTATATGTGCTGGGAAAAGACGCCAGTGCTATTTGCCCTGTGTATGACAATGCGAGCACAATAGTGACTCTTCTTAACAGAAAAAACTCTTGCTTGTACGACCAGAAACTGCATGTGATTCAACTCCATTTAGGTCTGGGAAGCAAACGCTATCTCGCCTTACAAGAAACACACTCTGCTTTTGAGAAAAGAGCACTCTTCTACTCTACTGTGTTTCCTATAGGGCCAGAACAGTGAGCTTGCTCAGAACAAAAGAACTGTGCTTCCTACACACACGGGCCATATCTAGTTCAACTCTGCTTAGAAAACTTACGAGAACAGTAGCTCCTCTTCAGTCCAATGCACTGTACTTGCTGGGAACAGATGCGAGTGTTATTTGTACTATGTATGGCAATGGGAGCGCAATAGTGACTCTTCTTACCAGAAAACAACTCTTGCTAGTAGGACCAAAAACTGCATTTGATTCAACTCCATTTAGGACTGGGAAACAAACCCTAGCTCGCCTTACAAGAAACATACTCTGCTTTTGAGAAAAGAGCACTCTTCTACTCTACTGTGTTTTCTATGGGGTCCGAACAGTGAGCTTGCTGAGAACAAAAGAACTGTGCTTCCTACACACACGGGACATATCTAGTTCCACTCTGCTTAGGAAACTGACAAGAACAGTAGCTCCTTTTCAGTCCAATACACTGTACTTGCTGGGAACAGATGAGAGGGCTATTTGCACTATGTATGGCAAAGGGAGCGCAATAGTCACTCTTCTTACCAGAAAACAACTCTTGCTTGTAGGACCAAAAACTGCATGTGATTCAACTCCATTTAGGAATGGGAAACAAACGCTAGCTCGCCTTACAAGAAACACACTCTGCTTTTGAGAAAAGAGCACTCTTCTACTCTACTGTGTTACCTATAGGGCCAGTACAGTGAGCTTGCTCAGAACAAAAGAACTGTGCTTCCGACACAAATGGCCATATCCAATTCAATTCTGCTTAGGAAACTGACAAGAACAGTAGCTCCTCTTCAGTCCAATACACTGTACTTGCTGGGAACAGATGCGTTTTCTATTTGCACTGTGTTTGGCAATGGGAGCACAATTGTGACTTTCCTTACCAGAAAATAACTCTTGCGCGTAGGACCAAAAACTGCATGTGATTCAACTCCATTTAGGACTGGGAAACAAACGCTAGTTCGCCTTACAAGAAACACACTCTGCTTTTGAGAAAAGAGCACTCTTCTACTCTAATGTGTTTCCTATAGGGCCAGAACAGTGAGCTTGCTCAGAACAAAGGAACTGTGCTTCCTACACACACGGGCCATATCTAGTTCAACTCTGCTTTGAAAACTGACGAGAACAGTAGCTCCTCTTCAGTCCAATGCACTGTACTTGCTGGGAACAGATGCGAGTGCTATTTGCACTGTGTACGGCAAAGGGAGCACAATAGTGACTCTTCTTACCAGAAAACAACTCTTGCTCTTAGTACCAGTAACTGCATGTGATTCAACTCCATTAAGGACTGGGAAAAAAACACTAGCTCGACTTACAAGAAACACACTCTGCTTTTGAGAAAAGAGCACTCTTCTACTCTACTGTATTTCATATGGGGTCAGAACAGTGAGCTTGCTCAGAACAAAAGAACTGTACTTCCTGCACACATGGCCATATCTATTTCAATTCTGCTTAGGAAACTGACAAGAACAGTAGATCCTCTTCAGTGCAATACACTATATGTGCTGGGAAAAGACGCCAGTGCTATTTGCCCTGTGTATGACAATGCGAGCACAATAGTGACTCTTCTTAACAGAAAAAACTCTTGCTTGTACGACCAGAAACTGCATGTGATTCAACTCCATTTAGGTCTGGGAAGCAAACGCTATCTCGCCTTACAAGAAACACACTCTGCTTTTGAGAAAAGAGCACTCTTCTACTCTACTGTGTTTCCTATAGGGCCAGAACAGTGAGCTTGCTCAGAACAAAAGAACTGTGCTTCCTACACACATGGCCGTATCTAGTCCAATTCTGCTTTCGCCTTACAAGAAACACACTCTGCTTTTGAGAAAAGAGCACTCTTCTACTCTACTGTGTTTCCTATAGGGCCAGAAAGTGAGCTTGGTCAGAATAAAAGAACTGGGCTTCCTATACACACGGGCCATATCTAGTTCAACTCTGCTCAGGAAACTGACAAGAACAGTATCTCCACTTCAGTCCAATACACTGTACTTGATTGGAAAAGACGCAAGTGCTATTTGCACTGTGTATGGCAATGGGGCACAAGAGTGACTCTTCTTACCAAAAAACATCTCTACTCAAGGACCAGAAACTGCATGTGATTCAACTTCATTTACGACTGAGAAACAAAAGCTAGCTCGCCTTACAAGAAACACACTCTGCTTTTGAGAAAAGACTACTCTTCTACTCTACTGTGTTTCCTATGGGGTCTGAACAGTGAGCTTGCTCAGAACAAATGAACTGTGCTTCCTACACACACGGGCCATATCTAGTTCAAGTCTGCTTCGGAAACTGACAAGAAGAGTGGCTCCTCTTCAATCCAATACACTGTACTTGCTGAGAGCAAACGCGAGTGCTATTTGCACTGTGTATGGCAGTGGGAGCAAAATAGTGACTCTTCTTACCACAAAACAACTCTTGCTCTTAGGACCAGAAACTGCATGTGATTCAACTCCATTTAGGACTGGGAAGCAAACGCTAGGTCGCCTTACACTAAACACACTCGGCTTTTGAGAAAAGAGCACTCTTCTACTCTACTGTGTTTCCTATGGGGTCCGAACAGTCAGCTTGCTGAGAACAAGAGAACTGTGCTTCCTACACACATGGGCCATATCTAATCCAACTCTGTTTAGGAACCTGACAAGAACAGTAGCTCCTCTTCAGTCCAATACAGTGTAATTGCTAGGAACAGACGCGAGTGCTATTTGCACTGTGTATGGCAATGGGAGCGCAATAGTGACTTTCCTTACCAGAAAACAATTCTTGCTCGTAGTAACGGAAACTGCATGTGATTCAACACCATTTAAGACTGGGAAACAAACGCTAGCTCGCCTTACAAGAAACACACTCTGCTTTTGAGGAAAGAGCACTCTTCTACTCTACTGTGTTTCCTATAGGGCCAGAACAGTGAGCTTGCTGAGTACAAAAGAACTGTGCTTCCTACACACATGGGCCAAATCTAGTTCAACTCTGCTTAGGAACCTGACAAGAACAGTAGAACCTCTTCAGTCCAATACACTGTACATGCTGAGAACAGAGGCCAGTGCTATTTGCCCTGTGTATGACAATGGGAGCACAATAGTGACTCTTATTACCAGAAAAAAATCTTGCTCGTAGGACCAGAAACTGCATGTGATTCAACTCCATTTAGGACTGGGAAACAAACCCTACCGCGTCTTACAAGAAACACACTCTGCTTTTGAGAAAAGAGCACTCTTCTACTCTACTGTGTTTCCTATAGGGCCAGAACAGTGAGCTTGCTGTGTACAAAAGAACTGTGCTTCCTACACACATGGGCCATATCTAATCCAACTCTGCTTAGGAACCTGACAAGAACAGTAGATCCTCTTCAGTCCAATACACTGTACATGCTGAGAACAGAGGCCAGTGCTATTTGCACTGTGTATGGCAATGGGAGCACAATAGTGACTCTTATTACCAGAAAAAAACTCTTGCTTGTAGGAACAAAAACTGCATTTGCTTCAACTCCATGTAGGACTGGGAAACAAACGTTAGCTCGCCTTACAAGAAACACACTCTGCTTTTGAGAAAAGAGCACTCTTCTACTCTACTGTGTTTCCTATGTGGTACGAACAGTGAGCTTGCTCAGAACAAAAGAAGTGTGCTTCCGACACAAATGGCCATATCCAATTCAATTCTGCTTAGGAAACTGACAAGAACAGTAGCTCCTCTTCAGTCCAATACACTGTACTTGCTGGGAACAGATGCGTTTTCTATTTGCACTGTGTTTGGCAATGGGAGCACAATAGTGACTTTCCTTACCAGAAAACAACTCTTGCGCGTAGGACCAAAAACTGCATGTGATTCAACTCCATTTAGGACTGGGAAACAAACGCTAGTTCGCCTTACAAGAAACACACTCTGCTTTTGAGAAAAGAGCACTCTTCTACTCTAATGTGTTTCCTATAGGGCCAGAACAGTGAGCTTGCTCAGAACAAAGGAACTGTGCTTCCTACACACACGGGCCATATCTAGTTCAACTCTGCTTTGAAAACTGACGAGAACAGTAGCTCCTCTTCAGTCCAATGCACTGTACTTGCTGGGAACAGATGCGAGTGCTATTTGCACTGTGTACGGCAAAGGGAGCACAATAGTGACTCTTCTTACCAGAAAACAACTCTTGCTCTTAGTACCAGTAACTGCATGTGATTCAACTCCATTTAGGAATGGGAAAAAAACACTAGCTCGACTTACAAGAAACACACTCTGCTTTTGAGAAAAGAGCACTCTTCTACTCTACTGTATTTCATATGGGGTCAGAACAGTGAGCTTGCTCAGAACAAAAGAACTGTACTTCCTGCACACATGGCCATATCTATTTCAATTCTGCTTAGGAAACTGACAAGAACAGTAGATCCTCTTCAGTGCAATACACTATATGTGCTGGGAAAAGACGCCAGTGCTATTTGCCCTGTGTATGACAATGCGAGCACAATAGTGACTCTTCTTAACAGAAAAAACTCTTGCTTGTATGACCAGAAACTGCATGTGATTCAACTCCATTTAGGTCTGGGAAGCAAACGCTATCTCGCCTTACAAGAAACACACTCTGCTTTTGAGAAAAGAGCACTCTTCTACTCTACTGTGTTTCCTATAGGGCCAGAACAGTGAGCTTGCTCAGAACAAAAGAACTGTGCTTCCTACACACATGGCCGTATCTAGTCCAATTCTGCTTTCGCCTTACAAGAAACACACTCTGCTTTTGAGAAAAGAGCACTCTTCTACTCTACTGTGTTTCCTATAGGGCCAGAAAGTGAGCTTGGTCAGAATAAAAGAACTGGGCTTCCTATACACACGGGCCATATCTAGTTCAACTCTGCTCAGGAAACTGACAAGAACAGTATCTCCACTTCAGTCCAATACACTGTACTTGATTGGAAAAGACGCAAGTGCTATTTGCACTGTGTATGGCAATGGGGCACAAGAGTGACTCTTCTTACCAAAAAACATCTCTACTCAAGGACCAGAAACTGCATGTGATTCAACTTCATTTACGACTGAGAAACAAAAGCTAGCTCGCCTTACAAGAAACACACTCTGCTTTTGAGAAAAGACTACTCTTCTACTCTACTGTGTTTCCTATGGGGTCTGAACAGTGAGCTTGCTCAGAACAAATGAACTGTGCTTCCTACACACACGGGCCATATCTAGTTCAAGTCTGCTTCGGAAACTGACAAGAAGAGTGGCTCCTCTTCAATCCAATACACTGTACTTGCTGAGAGCAAACGCGAGTGCTATTTGCACTGTGTATGGCAATGGGAGCGCAATAGTGACTTTCCTTACCAGAAAACAATTCTTGCTCGTAGTAACTGAAACTGCATGTGATTCAACACCATTTAAGACTGGGAAACAAACGCTAGCTCGCCTTACAAGAAACACACTCTGCTTTTGAGGAAAGAGCACTCTTCTACTCTACTGTGTTTCCTATAGGGCCAGAACAGTGAGCTTGCTGAGTACAAAAGAACTGTGCTTCCTACACACATGGGCCAAATCTAGTTCAACTCTGCTTAGGAACCTGACAAGAACAGTAGAACCTCTTCAGTCCAATACACTGTACATGCTGAGAACAGAGGCCAGTGCTATTTGCCCTGTGTATGACAATGGGAGCACAATAGTGACTCTTATTACCAGAAAAAATTCTTGCTCGTAGGACCAGAAACTGCATGTGATTCAACTCCATTTAGGACTGGGAAACAAACCCTACCGCGTCTTACAAGAAACACACTCTGCTTTTGAGAAAAGAGCACTCTTCTACTCTACTGTGTTTCCTATAGGGCCAGAACAGTGAGCTTGCTGAGTACAAAAGAACTGTGCTTCCTACACACATGGGCCATATCTAATCCAACTCTGCTTAGGAACCTGACAAGAACAGTAGATCCTCTTCAGTCCAATACACTGTACATGCTGAGAACAGAGGCCAGTGCTATTTGCACTGTGTATGGCAATGGGAGCACAATAGTGACTCTTATTACCAGAAAAAAACTCTTGCTCATAGGACCAAAAACTGCATTTGCTTCAACTCCATGTAGGACTGGGAAACAAACGCTAGCTCGCCTTACAAGAAACACACTCTGCTTTTGAGAAAAGAGCACTCTTCTACTCTACTGTGTTTCCTATGTGGTACGAACAGTGAGCTTGCTCAGAACAAAAGAACTGTGCTTCCTACACACACGGAACATATCTAGTTCAACTCTGCTTAGGAAACTGAAAAGAACAGTAGATCATCTTCAGTCGAATACGCTGTACATGCTGGGTACAGAAGCCAGTGCCATTTTCACTGTGTATGGCAATGGGAGCGCAATAGTGACTCTTCTTACCAGAAAACAACCCTTGCTCGTAGGACCAGAATCTGCATGTGATTCAACTCCATTTAGGAATGGGAAACAAACGCTAGCTCGCCTTACATGAAACACACTCTGCTTTTGAGAAAAGAGCACTCTTCTACTCTACTGTGTTTCTTATGGGGTCCAAACAGTGAGCTTGCTCAGAACAAAAGAACTGTGCTTCCTACACACACGGGCCATATCTAGTTCAATTCTGCTTAGGAAACTGACAAGAACAGTAGCTCCTCTTCAGTCCAATACACTGTACTTGCTGGGAACAGACGCGAGGGCTATTTGCAGTGTGTATGGCAAAGGGAGCGCAATAGTGACTCTTCTTATGAGAAAACAACTCTTGCTCGTAGGACCAGAAACTGCATGTGTATTTCAACTCCATTTAGGACTGGGAAACAAACGCTATCTCGCCTTACAAGAAACACACTCTGCTTTTGAGAAAAATGCACTCTTCTACTCTACTGTGTTTCCTAAGGGGTTCGAAATGTGAGCTTGCTCAGAACAAAAGAACTGTGCTTCCTACACACACGGGCCATATCTTGTTCAATTCTTCTTAGGAAACTGCCAAGAACAGTAGAACCTCTTCAGTCCAATGGACTGTACATGCTAGGAACAGACGCCAGTGCTATTTGCCCTGTGTGTGACAATGGGAGCGCAATAGTGACTCTTCTTACCAGAAAAAAACTCTTGCTCGTATGACCAGAAACTGCATGTGATTCAACTCCATTTAGGACTGGGAAACAAACGCTAGCTCGCCTTACAAGAAACACACTCTGCTTTTGAGGAAAGAGCACTCTTCTACTCTACTGTGTTTCCTATAGGGCCAGAACATTGAGCTTGCTGAGTACAAAAGAACTGTGCTTCCTACACACATGGGCCATATCTAGTTCAACTCTGCTTAGGAACCTGACAAGAACAGTAGATCCTCTTCAGTCCAATACACTGTACATGCTGGGTACAGACGCCAGTGCTATTTGTACTGTGTATGGCAATGGGAGCGCAATAGTGACTCTTCTTACCAGAAAACAACTCTTGCTCGTAGGAACGGAAACTGCATGTGATTCAACTCCATTTAGGATTGGGAAACAAACGCTAGCTCGCCTTACAAGAAACACACTCTGCTTTTGAGAAAAGAGCACTCTTCTACTCTACTGAGTTTCCTATGGGGTCCAACAGTTAGCTGGCTCAGAACAAAAGAACTGTGCTTCCTAGACACATGGGCCATATCTAGTTCAATTCTGCTTAGGAAACTGACAAGAACAGTAGCTCCTCTTCAGTCCAATACACTGTACTTGCTGGGAACAGACGCGAGTGCTATTTGCACTGTGTATGGCAATGGGAGCACAATAGTGACTTTCCTTACCAGAAAACAACTCTTGCTCGTAGGACCTGAAACTGCATGTGATTCAACTCCATTTAGGACTGGGAAACAAACGCTAGCTCGCCTTACAAGAAACACACTCTGCTTTTGAGGAAAGAGCACTCTTCTACTCTACTGTGTTTCCTATAGGGCCAGAACAGTGAGCTTGCTGAGTACAAAAGATCTGTGCTTCCTACACACATGGGCCATATCTAGTTCCACTCTGCTTAGGAACCTGACAAGAACAGTAGATCCTCTTCAGTCCAATACACTGTACATGCTGAGAACAGAGGCCAGTGCTATTTGCCCTTGTATGACAATGGGAGCACAATAGTGACTCTTATTACCAGAAAAAACTCTTGCTCGTAGGTCCAGAATCTGCATGTGATTCAACTCCATTTAGGACTGGGAAACAAACGCTAGCTCGCCTTACAAGAAACACACTCTGCTTTTGAGAAAAGAGCACTCTTCTACTCTACTGTGTTTCCTATAGGGCTAGAACAGTGAGCTTGCTCAGAACAAAAGAACTGTGCTGCCTACACACACGGGCCATATCTAGTTCAATTCTGCTTAAGAAACTGACAAGAACAGTAGATCCTCTTCAGTCCAATACACTGTACATGCTGGGTACAGACGCCAGTGCTATTTGCACTGTGTATGGCAATGGGAGCGCAATAGTGACTCTTCTTACCAGAAAACAACTCTTGCTTGTGGGACCAAAAACTGCATTTGATTCAACTCCATTTAGGACTGGGAAACAAACGCTACCTCGCCTTACAAGAAACACACTCTGCTTTTGAGAAAAGAGCCCTCTTCTCTCTACTGTGTTTCCTATGGGGTTCGAACAGTGAGCTTGCTCAGAACAAAAGAACTGTGCTTCCTACACACACGGGCCTTATCTAGTTCAACTTTTCTTAGGAAACTGACATAAACAGTAGCTCCTCTTCAGACCAATACACTGTACTTGCTGGAAACAGACGCGAGTGTTATTTGTACTATGTATAGCAATGGGAGCGCAATAGTGACTCTTCTTGCCAGAAAACAACTCTTGCTCGTAGTAAAAAAAACTGCATTTGATTCAACTCCTTTTAGGACTGGCAAACAAACGCTAGCTCGCCTTACAAGAAACACACTCTGCTTTTGAGAAAAGAGCACTCTTCTACTCTACTGTGTTTTCTATGGGGTCCGAACAGTGAGCTTGCTGAGAACAAAAGAACTGTGCTTCCTACACACACGGGCCATATCTAGTTCAACTCTGCTTAGGAAACTG
Source organism: Peromyscus eremicus (assembly GCF_949786415.1). Taxonomy (NCBI): domain Eukaryota; kingdom Metazoa; phylum Chordata; class Mammalia; order Rodentia; family Cricetidae; genus Peromyscus; species Peromyscus eremicus. Next base: position 15,076 of record NW_026734890.1, on the reverse strand, counting down.
ACAAGAACAGTAGCTCCTCTTCAGTCCAATACACTGTACTTGCTGGGAACAGACGAGAGGGATATTTGCACTATGTATGGCAAAGGGAGCACAATCCTCACTCTTCTTACCAGAAAAAAACTCTTGCTCGTAGGACCAAAAACTGCATTTGATTCAACTCCATTTAGGACTGGTAAACAAACGCTAGCTCGCCTTACAAGAAACACACTCTGCTTTTGAGAAAAGAGCACTCTTCTACTCTACTGTGTTTCCTATGGGGTCCAAACAGTGAGCTTGCTCAGAACAAAAGAACTGTGCTTCCTACACACACGGGCCATATCTAGTTCAATTCTGCTTAGGAAACTGACAAGAACAGTAGCTCCTCTTCAGTCCAATACACTGTACTTGCTGGGAACAGACGCGAGGAATATTTGCACTGTGTATTGCAAAGGGAGCGCAATAGTGACTCTTCTTATCAGAAAACAACTCTTGCTCGTATGACGAGAAACTGCATGTGATTCAACTCCATTTAGGACTGGGAAACAAACGCTAGCTCGACTTACAAGAAACACACTCTGCTTTTGAGGAAAGAGCACTCTTCTACTCTACTGTGTTTCCTATAGGGCCAGAACAGTGAGCTTGCTGAGTACAAAAGAACTGTGCTTCCTACACACATGGGCCATATCTAGTTCAACTCTGCTTAGGAACCTGACAAGAACAGTAGATCCTCTTCAGTCCAATACACTGTACATGCTGGGTACAGACGCCAGTGCTATTTGTACTGTGTATGGCAATGGGAGCGCAATAGTGACTCTTCTTACCAGAAAACAACTCTTGCTCGTAGGAACGGAAACTGCATGTGATTCAACTCCATTTAGGATTGGGAAACAAACGCTAGCTCGCCTTACAAGAAACACACTCTGCTTTTGAGAAAAGAGCACTCTTCTACTCTACTGAGTTTCCTATGGGGTCCAACAGTTAGCTGGCTCAGAACAAAAGAACTGTGCTTCCTAGACACATGGGCCATATCTAGTTCAATTCTGCTTAGGAAACTGACAAGAACAGTAGCTCCTCTTCAGTCCAATACACTGTACTTGCTGGGAACAGACGCGAGTGCTATTTGCACTGTGTATGGCAATGGGAGCACAATAGTGACTTTCCTTACCAGAAAACAACTCTTGCTCATAGGACCTGAAACTGCATGTGATTCAACTCCATTTAGGACTGGGAAACAAACGCTAGCTCGCCTTACAAGAAACACACTCTGCTTTTGAGGAAAGAGCACTCTTCTACTCTACTGTGTTTCCTATAGGGCCAGAACAGTGAGCTTGCTGAGTACAAAAGATCTGTGCTTCCTACACACATGGGCCATATCTAGTTCCACTCTGCTTAGGAACCTGACAAGAACAGTAGATCCTCTTCAGTCCAATACACTGTACATGCTGAGAACAGAGGCCAGTGCTATTTGCCCTTGTATGACAATGGGAGCACAATAGTGACTCTTATTACCAGAAAAAACTCTTGCTCGTAGGTCCAGAATCTGCATGTGATTCAACTCCATTTAGGACTGGGAAACAAACGCTAGCTCGCCTTACAAGAAACACACTCTGCTTTTGAGAAAAGAGCACTCTTCTACTCTACTGTGTTTCCTATAGGGCTAGAACAGTGAGCTTGCTCAGAACAAAAGAACTGTGCTGCCTACACACACGGGCCATATCTAGTTCAATTCTGCTTAAGAAACTGACAAGAACAGTAGATCCTCTTCAGTCCAATACACTGTACATGCTGGGTACAGACGCCAGTGCTATTTGCACTGTGTATGGCAATGGGAGCGCAATAGTGACTCTTCTTACCAGAAAACAACTCTTGCTTGTGGGACCAAAAACTGCATTTGATTCAACTCCATTTAGGACTGGGAAACAAACGCTACCTCGCCTTACAAGAAACACACTCTGCTTTTGAGAAAAGAGCCCTCTTCTCTCTACTGTGTTTCCTATGGGGTTCGAACAGTGAGCTTGCTCAGAACAAAAGAACTGTGCTTCCTACACACACGGGCCTTATCTAGTTCAACTTTTCTTAGGAAACTGACATAAACAGTAGCTCCTCTTCAGACCAATACACTGTACTTGCTGGAAACAGACGCGAGTGTTATTTGTACTATGTATAGCAATGGGAGCGCAATAGTGACTCTTCTTGCCAGAAAACAACTCTTGCTCGTAGTAAAAAAAACTGCATTTGATTCAACTCCTTTTAGGACTGGCAAACAAACGCTAGCTCGCCTTACAAGAAACACACTCTGCTTTTGAGAAAAGAGCACTCTTCTACTCTACTGTGTTTTCTATGGGGTCCGAACAGTGAGCTTGCTGAGAACAAAAGAACTGTGCTTCCTACACACACCGGCCATATCTAGTTCAACTCTGCTTAGGAAACTGACAAGAACAGTAGCTCCTCTTCAGTCCAATACACTGTACTTGCTGGGAACAGACGAGAGGGATATTTGCACTATGTATGGCAAAGGGAGCACAATCGTCACTCTTCTTACCAGAAAAAAACTCTTGCTCGTAGGACCAAAAACTGCATTTGATTCAACTCCATTTAGGACTGGTAAACAAACGCTAGCTCGCCTTACAAGAAACACACTCTGCTTTTGAGAAAAGAGCACTCTTCTACTCTACTGTGTTTCCTATGGGGTCCAAACAGTGAGCTTGCTCAGAACAAAAGAACTGTGCTTCCTACACACACGGGCCATATCTAGTTCAATTCTGCTTAGGAAACTGACAAGAACAGTAGCTCCTCTTCAGTCCAATACACTGTACTTGCTGGGAACAGACGCGAGGAATATTTGCACTGTGTATTGCAAAGGGAGCGCAATAGTGACTCTTCTTATCAGAAAACAACTCTTGCTCGTATGACGAGAAACTGCATGTGATTCAACTCCATTTAGGACTGGGAAACAAACGCTAGCTCGACTTACAAGAAACACACTCTGCTTTTGAGGAAAGAGCACTCTTCTACTCTACTGTGTTTCCTATAGGGCCAGAACAGTGAGCTTGCTGAGTACAAAAGAACTGTGCTTCCTACACACATGGGCCATATCTAGTTCAACTCTGCTTAGGAACCTGACAAGAACAGTAGATCCTCTTCAGTCCAATACACTGTACATGCTGGGTACAGACGCCAGTGCTATTTGTACTGTGTATGGCAATGGGAGCGCAATAGTGACTCTTCTTACCAGAAAACAACTCTTGCTCGTAGGAACGGAAACTGCATGTGATTCAACTCCATTTAGGATTGGGAAACAAACGCTAGCTCGCCTTACAAGAAACACACTCTGCTTTTGAGAAAAGAGCACTCTTCTACTCTACTGTGTTTTCTATGGGGTCCGAACAGTGAGCTTGCTCAGAACAAAAGAACTGTGCTTCCTACACACACGGGCCATATCTAGTTCAATTCTGCTTAGGAAACTGACAAGAACAGTAGCTCCTCTTCAGTCCAATACACTGTACTTGCTGGGAACAGACGCGAGGAATATTTGCACTGTGTATGGCAAAGGGAGCGCAATAGTGACTCTTCTTACCAGAAAACAACTCTTGCTCGTAGGACCAGAAACTGCATGTGCATTTCAACTCCATTTAGGACTGGGAAACAAACATTATCTCGCCTTACAAGAAACACACTCTGCTTCTGAGAATAGGGCACACATCTACTCTACTGTGTTTCCTATAGGGCCAGAACAGTGAGCTTGCTAAGTACAAACGAACTCTGCTTCCTACACACATGGGCCATATCTAGTTCAAGTCTGCTTAGGAACCTGACAAGAACAGTAGATCCTCTTCAGTCCAATACAGTGTACATGCTGAGAACAGAGACCAGTGCTATTTGCCCTGTGTATGACAATGGGAGCGCAATAGTGACTCTTATTACCAGAAAAAACTCTTGCTCGTAGGACCTGAAACTGCACGTGATTCAACTCCATTTAGGACTGGGAAACAAACGCTACCTCGCCTTACAAGAAACACACTCTGCTTTTGAGAAAAGAGCACTCTTCTACTCTTCTGTGTTTCCTATAGGGCTAGAACAGTGAGCTTGCTCAGAATAAAAGAACTGTGCTTCCGACACACAGGGGCCATATCTAGTTCAATTCTGCTTAGGAAACTGACAAGAACAGTAGATCCTCTTCAGTCCAATACACTGTACATGCTGGGTACAGACGCCAGTGCTATTTGCACTGTGTATGGCAATGGGAGCACAACAGTGACTCTTCTTACCAGAAAACAACTCTTGCTCGTAGGACCAAAAACTGCATTTGATTCAACTCCATTTAGGACTGGGAAACAAACGGTAGCTCGCCTTACAAGAAACACACTCTGCTTTTGAGAAAAGAGCACTCTTCTCTCTACTGTGTTTCCTATGGGGTTCGAAATGTGAGCTTGCTCAGAACAAAAGAACTGTGCTTCCTACACACACGGGCCATATCTTGTTCAATTCTGCTTAGGAAATTGACAAGAACAGTAGAACCTCTTAGGTCCAATGGACTGTACATGCTAGGAACAGACGCCAGTGCTATTTGCCCTGTGTGTGACAATGGGAGCGCAATAGTGACTCTTCTTACCAGAAAAAAACTCTTGCTCGTATGACCAGAAACTGCATGTGATTCAACTCCATTTAGGACTGGGAAACAAACGCTAGCTCGCCTTACAAGAAACACACTCTGCTTTTGAGGAAAGAGCACTCTTCTACTCTACTGTGTTTCCTATAGGGCCAGAACAGTGAGCTTGCTGAGTACAAAAGAACTGTGCTTCCTACACACATGGGCCATATCTAGTTCAACTCTGCTTAGGAACCTGACAAGAACAGTAGATCCTCTTCAGTCCAATACACTGTACATGCTGGGTACAGACGCCAGTGCTATTTGTACTGTGTATGGCAATGGGAGCGCAATAGTGACTCTTCTTACCAGAAAACAACTCTTGCTCGTAGGAACGGAAACTGCATGTGATTCAACTCCATTTAAGATTGGGAAACAAACGCTAGCTCGCCTTACAAGAAACACACTCTGCTTTTGAGAAAAGAGCACTCTTCTACTCTACTGTGTTTTCCATGGGGTTCGAACAGTGAGCTTGCTGAGAACAAAAGAACTGTGCTTCCTACACACACGGGCCATATCTAGTTCAACTCTGCTTAGGAAACTGACAAGAACAGTAGCTCCTCTTCAGTCCAATACACTGTACTTGATTGGAACAGACGCAAGTGCTATTTGTACTGTGTATGGCAATCGGAGCGCAATAGTGACTTTCCTTACCAGAAAACAACTCTTGCTCGGAGGATGAAAAACTGCATGTGATTCAACTCCATTTAGGACTGGATAACAAACGCTAGCTTGCCTTACAAGAAACACACTCTGCTTTTGAGAAAAGAGCACTCTTCTACTCTACTGTGTTTCCTATAAAGCCAGAACCTTGAGCTTGCTCAGAACAAAAGAACTGTGCTTCCTACACAAACGGCCATATCCAGTTCAATTCTGCTTAGGAAACGGAAAAGAACAGTAGCTCCTTTTCAGTCCAATACACGTACTTGCTGGGAACAGATGCGTTATCAATTTGCACTGTGTTTGGCAATGGGAGCACAATAGTGACTTTCCTTTCCAGAAAACAACTCTTGCGCGTAGGACCAAAAACTGCATGTGATTCAACTCCATTTAGGACTGGGAAACAAACGCTAGCTCGCCTTACAAGATACACACTCTGCTTTTGAGAAAAGAGCACTCCTCTACTCTACTGTGTTTCCTATAGGGCTAGAACAGTGAGCTTGCTCAGAACAAAAGAACTGTGCTTCCTACACACACGGGCCTTATCTAGTTCAACTCTGCTTAGGAAACTGACAAGAATAGTAGCTTCTCTTCAGTCCAATACACTGTAATTGATTGGAACAGACGCAAGTGTTATTTGCACTGTGTATGGCAATGGGAGCGCAATTGTGACACTTATTACCAAAAAATATCTCTACTTGTAGGACCGGAAACTGCATGTGATTCAAATTCATTTAGGACTTGGAAACAAAAGCTAGCTCACCTTACAAGAAACACACTCTGCTTTTGAGAAAAGAGCACTCTTCTTCTCTACTATGTGTCCTATGGGTTCCGAACAGTGAGCTTGCTCAGAACAAAAGAACTGTGCTTCCTATGCACACGTCCCATATCTAATTCAACTCTGCTTAGGAAACTGACAAGAACAGTAGCTCCTCTTCAGTCCAATACACTGTAATTGTTGGAAACGACACAAGTGCTATTTGCACTGTGTATGCCAATGGGAGCGCAATAGTGACTTTCCTTACCAGAAAACAACTCTTGCTCATAGCACCAAAAACTGCATGTGATTCAACTCCATTTAGGACTGGGAAACAAACGCTACCTCGCCTTACAAGAAACAAGCTCTGCTTTTGAGAAAAGGGCACACTTCTACTCTACTGTTTTTCCTATGGGGTCTGAACAGTGAGCTTGCTCAGAACAAAAGAACTGTGCTTCCTACAAACACGGGCCATATCTACTTCAATTATGCTTAGGAAACTGAAAAGAACAGTAGATCCCCTTCAGTCCAATACACTGTACTTGCTGGAAACAGACGCCAGTGCTATTTGCATTGTGTATGATAATGGGAGCGCAATAGTGACTCTTCTTACCACAAAACAACTCTTGCTCCTAGGACCAGAAACTGCATGGTATTCAAGTCCATTTACGACTGGGTATCAAACGCTAGCTTGCCTTACAAGAAACACACTCTGCTTTTAAGAAAAGATGACTCTTCTACTCTACTGTGTTTCCTATAGGGCCAGAACAGTGAGCTTGCTCAGAACAAAAGAAATGTGCTTCATACACACACGGGCCATATCTAGTTCAACTCTGCTTAGGAACCTGACAAGAACAGTAGATCCTCTTCAGTCCAATGCTGTGTACATGCTGGGTACAAATGCCAGTGCTATTTGCCCTGTGTAAAACAATGGGAGCGCAATAGTGACTGTTCTTACCAGAAAAAACTCTTGCTTGTAGGACCAGAAACTGCATGTGATTCAAATCCATTTAGGAATGGGAAACAAACGCTAATTCGCCTTACAAGAAACACACTCTGCTTTTGAGAAAAGAGCACTCTTCTACTCTACTGTGCTTCCTATGGGGTCCGAACAGTGAGCTTGCTCAGAACAAAAGAACTGTGCTTCCTATACACACGGGCCATATCTAGTTCAAATCTGCTTAGGAAACTGACAAGAAGAGTAGCTCCTCTTCAGTCCAATACACTGTACTTGATTGGAACAGACACAAGTGCTATTTGTACTGTGTATGGCAATGGGAGCACAATAGTGACTCTTCTTACCAAAACATAACTCTACTCGTAGGACCAGAAACTGCATGTGATTCAAATACATTTAGGAGTGGGAAAAAAACGCTAGCTCGCCTTACAAGAAACACACTCTGCTTTTGAGAAAAGAGCACTCTTCTACTCTAATGTGTTTCCTATAGGGCCAGAACAGTGAGGATGATCAGAACAAAGGATCTGTGCTTCCTACACACACGGGCCATATCTAGTTCAACTCTGCAGAGGAAATTGACAAGAACAGTAGATCCTCTTCAGTCCAATACACTGTACAGAATGGGAACAGACGCCAGTGCTATTTGCCCTGTGTATGACAATGTGAGCGCAATAGTGACTCTTCTTACCAGAAAACAACTCTTGCTTGTAGGACCAGAAACTGCATGTGATTCAACTCCATTTAGGTCTGGGAAGCAAACACTATCTCGCCTTACAAGAAACACACTCTGCTTTTGAGAAAAGAGTACTCTTCTACTCTACTGTGTTTCCTATGGGGTCCGAACAGTTAGCTTGCTCAGAACAAATGAACTGTGCTTCCTACACACACGGGCCATATCTAGTTCAAGTCTGCTTAGGAAACTGACAAGAACAGTAGCTCCTCTTTAATCCAATACACTGTACTTGCTGAGAGCAAACGCGAGTGCTATTTGCGCTGTGTATGGCAATGGGAGCGCAATAGTGACTCTTCTTACCGGAAAACAACTCTTGCTCTTAGGACCAGAAACTGCATGTGATTCAACTCCATTTAGGACTGGAAAGCAAATGCTAGTTCGCCTTACACTAAACACACTCGGCTTTTGAGAAAAGATCACTCTTCTACTCTACTGTGTTTCCTATGGGGTCCGAACAGTCAGCTTGCTGAGAACAACAGAACTGTGCTTCCTACACATGGGCCATATCTAGTTCAACTCTGCTTAGGAACCTGACAAGAACAGTAGCTCCTCTTCAGTCCAATACACTGTACTTGCTGGGAACAGACGCGAGTGCTATTTGCACTGTGTATGGCAATGGGAGCGCAATAGTGAATTTCCTTACCAGAAACCAACTCCTGCTCGTAGGAACAGAAACTGCATGTGATTCAACTCCATTTAAGACTGGGAAACAATCGCTAGCTTGCCTTACGAAAAACACACTCTGCTTTTGAGGAAAGAGCACTCTTCTACTCTACTGTGTTTCCTATATGGCCAGAACAGTGAGCTTGCTGAGTACAAAAGAACTGTGCTTCCTCCACACGTGGGTCATATCTAGTTCAACTCTGCTTAGGAAGCTGACAAGAACAGTAGATCCTCTTCAGTCCAATACACTGTACATGCTGAGAACAGAGGCCAGTGCTATTTGCCCTGTGTATGACAATGGGAGCGAAATAGTGACTCTTATTACCAGAAAACAACTCTTGCTCAAAGGACCAAAAACTGCATTTGATTCTAATCCATTTAGAACTGGGAAACAAACGGTAGCTCGCCTTACAAGAAACACACTCTGCTTTTGAGAAAAGAGCACTCTTCTCTCTACTGTGTTTCCTATGGGGTTCGAACAGTGAGCTTGCTCAGAACAAATGAACTGTGCTTCCTACACACACGGGCCATATCTAGTTCAAGTCTGCTTAGGAAACTGACAAGAACAGTAGCTCCTCTTCAGTCCAATACACTGTACATGCTGGGTACAGACGCCAGTGCTATTTGCACTGTGTATGGCAAAGGGAGCGCAATAGTGACTCTTCTTACCAGAAAACAACTCTTGCTCGTAGGACCAAAAACTGCATTTGATTCAACTCCATTTAGGACTGGGAAACAAACGGTAGCTTGCCTTACAAGAAACACACTCTGCTTTTGAGAAAAGAGCACTCTTATCTCTACTGTGTTTCCTATGGGGTTCGAACAGTGAGCTTGCTCAGAACAAAAGAACTGTGCTTCCTACACACACGGGCCTTATCTTTTTCAACTTTGGTTAGGAAACTGACATGAACAGTAGCTCCTCTTCAGACCAATACACTGTACTTCCTGGAAACAGACGCGAGTGTTATTTGTACTATGTATGGCAATGGGAGCGCAATAGTGACTCTTCTTAACAGAAAACAACTCTTGCTCGTAGGAACAAAAACTGCATTTGATTCAACTCCATTTAGGACTGGGAAACAAACGCTAGCTCGCCTTACAAGAAACACACTCTGCTTTTGAGAAAAGAGCACTCTTCTACTCTACTGTGTTACCTATAGGGCCAGTACAGTGAGCATGCTCGGAACAAAAGAACTGTGCATCCCACACAAATGGCCATATCCAATTCAATTCTGCTTAGGAAACTGACAAGAACAGTAGCTCCTCTTCAGTCCAATACACTGTACTTGCTGGGAACAGATGCGTTTTCTATTTGCACTGTGTTTGGCAATGGGAGTACAATAGTGACTTCCCTTACCAGAAAACAACTCTTGCGCATAGGACCAAAAACTGCATGTGATTCAACTCCATTTAGGACTGGGAAACAAACGCAAGCTCGCCTTACAAGAAACACACTCTGCTTTTGAGAAAAGAGCACTCTTCTACTCTAATGTGTTTCCTATAGGGCCAGAACAGTGAGCTTGCTCAGAACAAAGGAACTGTGCTTCCTACACACACGGGCCATATCTAGTTCAACTCTGCTTGGAAAACTGACGAGAACAGTAGCTCCTCTTCAGTCCAATGCACTGTACTTGCTGGGAACAGATGTGAGTGTTATTTGTACTATGTATGGCAATGGGAGCACAATAGTGACTCTTCTTACAAGAAAACAACTCTTGCTTGTAGGACCAAAAACTGCATTTGATGCAACTCCATTTAGGACTGGGAAACAAACGCTAGCTCGCCTTACAAGAAACACACTCTGCTTTTGAGAAAAGAGCACTCTTCTACTCTAATGTGTTTTCTATGTGGTCCGAACAGTGAGCTTGCTGAGAACAAAGAACTGTGCTTCCTACACACACGGGCCATATCTAGTTCCACTCTGCTTAGGAAACTGACAAGAAGAGTAGCTCCTCTTCAGTCCAATACACTGTACTTGCTGGGAACAGACGAGAGGGCTATTTGCACTATGTATGACAAAGGGAGCACAATATTCACTCTTCTTACCAGAAAACAACTCTTGCTCGTAGGACCAAAAACTGCATTTGATACAACTCCATTTAGGACTGGGAAACAAACGCTAGCTCGCCTTACAAGAAACACACTCTGCTTTTGAGAAAAGAGCACTCTTCTACTTTACTGTGTTAACTATAGGGCCAGTACAGTGAGCTTGCTCAGAACAAAAGAACTGTGCTTCCTACACAAATGGCCATATCCAATTCAATTCTGCTTAGGAAACTGACAAGAACAGTAGCTCCTCTTCAGTCCAATACACTGTACTTGCTGGAAACAGATGCGTTATCTATTTGCACTGTGTTTGGTAATGGGAGCGCAATAGTGACTTTCCTTACCAGAAAACAACTCTTGCGCGTAGGACAAAAACTGCATGTGATTCAACTCCATTTAGGACTGGAAAACAAACGCTAGCTCGCCTTACAAGAAACACACTCTGCTTTTGAGAAAAGAGCACTCTTCTACTCTACTGTATTTCCTATGGGGTCCGAACAGTGAGCTTGCTCAGAACAAAAGAACTGTACTTCCTGCACACATGGCCATATCTAGTTCAATTCTGCTTAGGAAACTGACAAGAACAGTAGATCCTCTTCAGTGCAATACACTATACATGCTGGGAAAAGACGCCAGTGCTATTTGCCCTGTGTATGACAATGCGAGCGCAATAGTGACTCTTCTTAACAGAAAACAACTCTTGCTTTTAGTACCAGAAACTGCATGTGATTCAACTCCATTTAGGACTTGGAAACAAACACTAGCTCGCCTTACAAGAAACACACTCTGCTTTTGAGAAAAGAGCACTCTGCTACTCTACTGTGTTTCCTATAGGGCCAGAACAGTGAGCTTGCTCAGAACAAAAGAACTGTGCTTCCTACACACACGGGCTATATCTAGTTCAACTCTGCGTAGGAAACTGACAAGAACAGTAGATTCTCTTCAGTCCAATACACTGTACATGCTGGGAAAAGACGCCAGTGCTATTTGCCCTGTGTATGAAAATGCGAGCACAATAGTGACACTTCTTAACAGAAAACAACTTTTGCTTGTAGGACCAGAAACTGCATGTGATTCAACTCCATTTAGGTCTGGGAAGCAAACGCTATCTCACCTTACAACTAACACACTCTGCTTTTGAGAAAAGAGCACTGAGTTTCCTATGGGGTCCGCACAGTGAGCTTGCTCAGAACAAAAGAACTGTGCTTCCTACACACACGGGCCATATATAGTTCAACTCTGAAGAGGAAACTGACAAGAAGAGTAGATCCTCTTCAGTCCAATACACTGTACAGGCTGGGAATAGACGCCAGTGCTATTTGCCCTGTGTATGACAATGTGAGCGCAATAGTGACTCCTCTTAAAGAAAACAACTCTTGCTTGTAGGATCAGAAACTGCATGTGATTCAACTCCATTTTGGTCTGGGAAGCAAACGCTATCTTGCCTTACAAGAAACACACTCTGCTTTTGAGAAAAGAGCACTCTTCTACTCTACTGTGTTTCCTATAGGGCCAGAACAGTGAGCTTGCTCAGAACAAAAGAACTGTGCTTCCTACACACATGGCCGTATCTAGTTCAATTCTGCTTAGGAAACTGACAAGAAGAGTAGATCTCTTCAGTCCAATACACTGTACATGCTGGGAACAGACGCCAGTGCTATTTGCCCTGTGTATGACAATGGGAGCGCAATAGTGACTTTCCTTACCAGAAAACAACTCTTGCTCTTACGTCCAGAAAATGCATGTGATTCAACTCCATTTAGGACTGGGAAACAAACGCTATCTCGCCTTACAAGAAACACACTCTGCTTTTGAGAAAAGAGCACTCTTCTACTCTACTGTGTTTCCTATAGGGCCAGAAAGTGAGCTTGTTCAGAACAAAAGAACTGTGCTTCCTATACACACGGGCCATATCTAGTTCAACTCTGCTCAGGAAACTGACAAGAACAGTATCTCCTCTTCAGTCCAATACACTGTACTTGATTGGAAAAGACGCAAGTGCTATTTGCACTGTGTATGGCAATGGGAGCACAAGAGTGACTCTTCTTACCAGAAAACAACTCTTGCTCGTAGGACCAGAAACTGCATGTGATTCAACTTCATTTACGACTGGGAAACAAAAGCTAGCTCGCCTTACAAGAATCACACTCTGCTTTTGAGAAAAGAGTACTCTTCTACTCTACTGTGTTTCCTATGGGGTCCGAACAGTTAGCTTGCTCAGAACAAATGAACTGTGCTTCCTACACACACAGGCCATATCTAGTTCAAGTCTGCTTAGGAAACTGACAAGAACAGTAGATCCTCTTCAGTCCAATACACTGTACATGCTGGGTACAGACGCCAGTGCTATTTGCACTGTGTATGGCAAAGGGAGCGCAATAGTGACTCTTCTTACCAGAAAACAACTCTTGCTCGTAGGACCAAAAACTGCATTTGATTCAATTCCATTTAGGACTGGGAAACAAATGGTAGCTCGCCTTACAAGAAACACACTCTCCTTTTGAGAAAAGAGTACTCTTCTCTCTAATGTGTTTCCTATGGGGTTCGAAGGGTGATCTTGCTCAGAAAAAAGAACTGTGCTTCCTACACACACGGGCCTTATCTTGTTCAACTTTGCTTAGGAAACTGACATGAACAGTAGCTCCTCTTCAGACCAATACACTGTACTTGCTGGAAACAGACGCGAGTGTTATTTGTACTATGTATGACAATGGGAGCGCAATAGTGACTCTTCTTACCAGAAAACAACTCTTGCTCGTAGGACCAAAAACTGCATTTGATTCAACTCCATTTAGTACTGGGAAACAAACGCTAGCTCGCCTTACAAGAAACAAACTCTGCTTTTGAGAAAAGAGCACTCTTCTACTCTACTGTGTTACCTATAGGGCCAGTACAGTGAGCTTGCTCAGAACAAAAGAACTGTGCTTCCTACACAAATGGCCATATCCAATTCAATTCTGCTTAGGAAACTGACAAGAACAGTAGCTCCTCTTCAGTCCAATACACTGTACTTGCTGGGAACAGATGCGTTTTCTATTTGCACTATGTTTGGCAATGGGAGCACAATAGTGACTTCCCTTACAAGAAAACAACTCTTGCGCGTAGGACCAGAAACTGCATGTGATTCAACTCCATTTAGGACTGGGAAACAAACGCTAGCTCGCCTTACAAGAAACACACTCTGCTTTTGAGAAAAGAGCACTCTTCTACTCTAATGTGTTTCCTATAGGGCCAGAACAGTGAGCTTGCTCAGAACAAAGGAACTGTGCTTCCTACACACACGGGCCATATCTAGTTCAACTCTGCTTAGAAAACTTACGAGAACAGTAGCTCCTCTTCAGTCCAATGCACTGTACTTGCTGGGAACAGATGCGAGTGTTATTTGTACTATGTATGGCAATGGGAGCGCAATAGTGACTCTTCTTACCAGAAAACAACTCTTGCTAGTAGGACCAAAAACTGCATTTGATTCAACTCCATTTAGGACTGGGAAACAAACGCTAGCTCGCCTTACAAGAAACATACTCTGCTTTTGAGAAAAGAGCACTCTTCTACTCTACTGTGTTTTCTATGGGGTCCGAACAGTGAGCTTGCTGAGAACAAAAGAACTGTGCTTCCTACACACACGGGACATATCTAGTTCAACTCTGCTTAGGAAACTGACAAGAACAGTAGCTCCTCTTCAGTCCAATACCCTGTACTTGCTGGGAACAGACGAGAGGGCTATTTGCACTATGTATGGCAAAGGGAGCGCAATAGTCACTCTTCTTACCAGAAAACAACTCTTGCTTGTAGGACCAAAAACTGCATTTGATTCAACTCCATTTAGGACTGGGAAACAAATGCTAGCTCGCCTTACAAGAAACACACTCTGCTTTTGAGAAAAGAGCACTCTTCTACTCTACTGTGTTACCTATAGGGCCAGTACGTTGAGCTTGCTCAGAACAAAAGAACTGTGCTTCCGACACAAATGGCCATATCCAATTCAATTCTGCTTAGGAAACTGACAAGAACAGTAGCTCCTCTTCAGTCCAATACACTGTACTTGCTGGGAACAGATGCATTTTCTATTTGCACTGTGTTTGGCAATGGGAGCACAATAGTGACTTTCCTTACCAGAAAACAACTCTTGCGCGTAGGACCAAAAACTGCATGTGATTCAACTCCATTTAGGACTGGGAAACAAACGCTAGTTCGCCTTACAAGAAACACACTCTGCTTTTGAGAAAAGAGCACTCTTCTACTCTAGTGTGTTTCCTATAGCGCCCGTACAGTGAGCTTGCTCAGAACAAAGGAACTGTGCTTCCTACACACACGAGCCCTATCCAGTTCAACTCTGCTTCGAAAACTGATGAGAACAGTAGCTCCTCTTCAGTCCAATGCACTGTACTTGCTGGGAACAGATGCGAGTGCTATTTGCACTGTGTACGGCAATGGGAGCACTATAGTGACTCTTCTTACCAGAAAACAACTCTTGTTCTTTGTACCAGTAACTGCATGTGATTCAACTCCATTTAGGACTGGGAAAAAAACACTAGCTCGACTTACAAGAAACACACTCTGCTTTTGAGAAAAGAGCACTCTTCTACTCTACTGTATTTCCTATGGGGTCCGAAGAGTGAGCTTGCTCAG